>NC_135627.1:8214090-8517121 GCF_053574225.1 Canis aureus
TCAGTATGGGCATGTTACATGAAAATGTGGAGACTATTTGTTCTTAGTAGTAAGCTATATTTTGCACAATATGTAATATTTAAAATCACTCACAAAATATTCTGTCATTTTTGTTTCTCTAATTTTATTGTCCTCTGCAAAGGACAATATCTATTAAAAACTATCTATTAAGCTACCAGTTTGATTATTTTAAAAAATACTTCCATTTTATAAAAGCATTAAAATAAAATACAAATTTCTTAATTTTTATACTCACAAATCTTAATTTTTCCAAAAAATAAAGACTTCCTTCTTTGGTTGTTAATATTTTACTCTTTTATTTCTGCAAAAAAAGTATGCATTGAAAACAAATAGAGATAAATCACTATATTGTACATCTGAAACTAATATAACGCTGTTTTTTACTAACCTGAATTAAAATAAAACTTCAGGGCCTGGGTGGCTCAGTCAGCCAAATGTCTGCCTTTGGCTCAGGTCATGGTCCCAGGGTCATAGGATGGAGCCCCGTGTCAGGCTCCTTGCTCAGTGGGGAGTCTGCTTTTCCCTCCCCCTCTCCCTCTGCTCTTCCTTCTACCCCTTACCCTGCTCATGCTCTTTCTCTCTCATGCTCACTCTCTCTCAAATAGTCTTAAAAAAATAAAATAAAACAAAATAAAAACTTAAAACAGAAAAAAGAAAACAAAGAGAATTATCTGTAATAAATAAGCCGGTCTTTTAACTATCTTCATCTATTTGATAAAATATATTATTTAAAATTATACCTTGTCTTTTTTCTTGCTTACATTTTCACTAGTTTCTGTAATTCTTAACATTTTACTTTCTGGAATTCTTTTTATATACTTCAAAGAAAATTCTGTACTTTAAAGAAGATCTTTAATAATTAATTATTTAATTCATGAATCATAATTCCTTAATTATGAATTTGGTTATTCTATTTTAATAATAGCAATGTTAGAAACTCATTCATTTTCAGGTCATTTTCATCATAGTAGATGGGATGTTATGTTTTTTTTTCCCAAACTTTTTATTATTTTTTAGAATTCTGATCCACTTCTGTATCTATTTATCTTCTTTTCCTGAACACTGCACTACTTGGTTTTTCAGATGCTATACTTGTGGACTAATTTTAGCATAGGTTTAGAATATATCTATCTTACTTAATGCATATTTAATTATAGTAAGCATATATACAATATTTTATTAACTTAAATTATTTTGTACACATTATATACATAACAATCAAATTGGTAAACATAAAATTTCTATAAAATGACAAAAAAACAGCAATTTAAAATACTAGAAAATTATGCATAGAGTTTCCAGGAATATTTAAAGAGGAAAAAAATGTTACTGAAAAATATTTATTTAAATATAAAGAAGTGAATAGAAATGAGCTATTTATTACTGTTTTAGGTCAATGGATGTGCCTACTCCTAATAAGTTATTTTCATGATTAAAAACTTTTTTTCAGGAATGTTATTAAAAAAAGCCAAAAATATTAATAAATTTAATTTACTTAGCAATATTCTCTTATATTTTAAATCACATAAACATGTATTTGTAATATAATAGAAACTCTCTTCCTTATCAATCAGTATTGTAGATTACCTCTATAAACAACATACACAACTTGTCACATTCTCTCACAATTGAGCAAGAATTCTCTGAAGAAATCACAAGTACGAGATTTGTTTGCTTTGTATGCCTTCACACTGCAAGATTCTCAGGATCATGAAGGTTCAATTTCGATGTTTATTTAAACTGTTGATATTATGTTCGCTAAGCATATTTTGCATTAACTTAATATTAAATATTTTACTTCATTAAATATTACCCATCTTCCTAAGTTTTTTGGTATCTCCCCCTCTACCATCTTATTCCTTGGGCAAATGATTTATCCATTAACCTTCATCCTGGACCTAGGAAATAATCACTTGGATAAACATTTATGATTTTTTTATTATTTAAATTTCTTAACAGGATAATTTGCTACCTTAATAAAAACACTTGCAATGTAATATGGGGTTTATGATGTATAAAGTTTAAAGGTATGATTTTAATAGCACAAAGTTCAGGAAGAGAGATATATTCTATAGCAAGGTTGTTTTACTACACATAAAGTGGTTATAAAATCACTTGAAAGTAAGCTGTGATAAGTTAAAAATGTGTACTATAAACCTTAAATAGCAGTCATTGAAACAACATAACAAAGTTATAGCTAAAATCCAACAGAGGAAATAAAATGCTATCGAAGAAATATTTAATTAATCAAAACGAAAGCAGTGGAAAATAAAAAAAAAAAAAGATAAACAAAGAGCAGCAAGTAGAAAATAAGAACGAATGATAGTCTTAAACCTAACCATGTCAACAATCACATTACATGTGAATGGCCTAAATACCATTAATAAAACTAAGAAGTTGTTGGATTGAAAGCAAATCATGACTCAATTATCTGCTGTCTATGATAAAATCACTTTTCTTATGAAGGCAAATATAGCAATAAAGTAAGCAGAAATAGAAAAAAATACATGCAATACAAACACAAATCAAAAGGATACAGTAATAGGATATAGTATATTACACAAAGTAGATTTGAGAAAAAAAAATTTATCATCATGGTAATGTGGGTCAGTTTATAATGATAAAGGTAACAATCTAAAGGACATTCTAAAAGTTTATGCTTCAAAATGTTTGCACATAGATCTCAAAATGCATGAAGTATAAATAGATGGAACATCATGGAGGAACAAAAAAATCCACAACTACAGTTGAATATTTCAATATCTATTTTAAATATTTCATAAAACAACTAAAAATCAGTAAGTACGTAGATTTAAGGAGACTGTCAACCAATTTGACTAAAGTGATATTTTAGAACAATCCATCAAACAGCAGTAGAAAATACATGTATTTTTTTATTGCACATGAAATGTTGGCCAAGATAGACCAAATACTAAAAGAACTCAAGTGATACAAAGCACATTTCTAACCACAGTGGAATTAAATTATAAATAAATTACAGACAGATTTCTAGAAAATCCCCAAATACTTGGTAATTAAGCAGCACACTTCTAAATAACTCATGAGATAATAAAGAAAAGACTAAGGGGAAACTAAAAATGATTTGGAACTGAATGAAAATAACATATGAAAATTTGGCCACTCTAAAAGGCTGCAAATCTTTTTTTCTGATAAATGACTTGTACCCAGGTTATATAAAGAATTTTCAAAACTCAATAATATGAGACCAAAAAAAGTGAGCAGAGGTAGGGATAGACATTACACAAAAAATATAAAGTTGGCAAATAAGCACATGGAAGGATGCTTAACATTATTGGATAGTAGGATAATACAAATTATATCCATAAAAAGTACAAATAGATTTCTACTATAATATCTATATTTTAAAAATTGGCCATGCTAAATATTAGTGAGATTTGGAGGTATGAGATTATGAGATGGTACAATAACTTTGAAAAATATTTTTTTAATTTATTAAGAAGTAAAACAGATACCTATTATGTTAACTTCACTTCTATGTAATTCAGGAAAAGCAAATAAGCACATGCCCATATAAAGACATATACCTGAATGTTCACGAAAACTTTATATATAACATTCAAAATCTATACATCATCCAAATGTCCATTGGCAGGGTGAAGAGATAAACAAATTGTTGTAGATCTATATAATAAAATACTTCCCAGAAATAGGTTTTTTTTTTTTAACAGTAGACTATTGGTACACACTGCAAAGTGGATGAATTTCAAAATAATTATTCCAGTGTTGGACAAGCAAGAGTAATTGGTGTTTGGTGCCATTTATGTGAAATTCTAGAAAATACAAATGTGTGTTTAGTGACTGACTGCACATCAGTGGTACAGGTGCAGAGGGCAGGACAGATTAATTAAAAAGTCTCATGACTTGGATGGTGTGGGGAATTGCTATGCTCCTAACTTTTACCATAGTGATATTTTTACAATTGATTATTTATGCCGAAACATTGAGTTTTATACCTTAAGTAATTGTAGTTCCTTGATATCAATTCTACTTAAATAAAGCTCTTTACCAGAATAAAAAAAGAGAAGTTTGAATGAGTGCTTGAAATGAGTATTCTAATTGAGAGTCTACTACTCTCCTGGTAAACTTGTGACTGGTCAAGTCATTTGCTGTATATGCACTCGTTTTCTCATCAGTAGAATTAGCAAAACAATACTTATCTCATATTTGGGGGTTACATATGAGAAGCATCTAATATAGAATAAATTCAGGATGTGCCAGATTTCACTGTCTCAGTCAATTCAAATCATCTGCATCTCAGATTCCTGATTAGAAGAATTATAATGCTTCCTTAAGTGTGATAATACTTTTTAGGGTTGATTTCTAGTCAATGTGCTTCAAAAAGTAATCCACACTTTGTCTTTCAAAATGGATCTAAGACCACATCTTGTAATTTTTTTGAACCCCTATACACCAGTGGAAAAATAATGAATTTTTACACAAAAATATCCTCTATCAAGCTACATATCCAATAGTAGCCATAGATATGCTGATTTTGTGTCAGTATATATAAACACACATTGCACCCTGTACCTATTAGGAAGCTATGAATACAGGTTTAGCTGAATGCATGCATGAATGACAGCACCAATTTTTGTGCTTTCTATTGTGATTTGATCACTAAGTCTCAAAACATCTTTAGTAAATATCACTTGGCAGAATGCAGTTAATCTAAACATCTTTGAAACTTTTATTGAATGTGCATGTTGTGAATGTGAAATTTCTGGAAACTGAATCTCTAGCCTCTTAGAGCAATGGTGGGACAGATGGCCAGTTGTTATATAAGGCAGTGGTTGACGAATTTGCCTCTCAGCAACCCTCTTAAAGCTAAGAGTAAGCATCTGGTGGGTATGCACAAGGTATTAAGTGGACTACAGAGTCTGGGAGGGAAGCCACTTGGCTGTTCTGAGCTATGAAGGCTTTCTTAGAGACAGCGCCATATGGATCTATATTGGGAGAAGGATAGCTCAAATGGAAGCTGAAGAAAGAAATGAGCTAAAGTAAATTAGAAACAGAAGTTAAGTAGATTTGCAAAGAACTAAAATCAGAGACCTTAGCTTGAGTTCATAGTTTTTTTTTCTTTTCATTTATTATACAATGTGTATTTCATGACATTTCTCTGCCAAAGCAGTGCCATTTAAGGGCTGACACAGTGTGATTCATGTATTCCTACACATAGAGCTATTTTGCGATGTTTTGGATGTCAGGGTCCATTTGTATATTTAGTTCTCCACATATATGTGTCTGTCTGAGATCAACCCTTTCATTTATAGTCTCGTGCAACAGAAAACAAGAATTACCATTTTTGTTAAGAACAATGTTCTGCAATTAAAGTAACTTGCTTCAATTGGTAAATCTTAAAGGAATCTATGCCATTTGCTTGGATTCAAATGCCTGATTAGAGTTTACAGGAGGAGTACATTCTTCTAAATTTCTTCTTCTTAGTAATCTTTTACTGGGCAGTTAGTAAAAGATACATGGGGTTCAGTGATAGGTGATAAAGATACAGTATTGAACAAGAATGTCTTACCTCTAGGATCTGAGAGTTACCTAGGATAGACAAGATATATAAAGAGACTCACCCGACATGCTAGTCAATTCTATAATTCTATAACGGTACATGATGCTGAGGAAGCAAACATGGATACCAAAAGGAGCTTGGAGTGACGGGTAGTGGAGGTCAAAGAGGGCTTCCCAAAAGGGCGTCCTTCTCAACTGATAGTAGTTAGCCAAGTCAAACACAGTGAAGAATGAAGAAATTTATGATAGAAAAACACAGCATCACTCACAGAGCTATAGAAGTTTGATAGAGCCAAGCATTTTAGGAAATATGGTGGGCCACAGGGCTATAGGTAAAATAATTGTGTTTAGGGGGGCAGGTGAGAGCTAGCTGGTAACATAACCATTCATGCTCTGCTTTGGGAATCTTGAATGTGGCAGGACATTCATTGCTTTTAATTAGGGGGGAAATGTAAACAATGACAATTATAGTAGCACAGTGGAGAAAAGCTCTCAAAAGATGAGGGTGTGAATGCTAAGAGAAGTATCAGGTTAGCTTGCTTTCTGGTTGAGTGTCCTCTTTAGAAATCAACACTCCTTTGCACTTATTTTTGGAGAGAAGTAAAGCCCAATACACAGAAAAAGAAGTGGCTGTGATAATGCCATGGTCTCATGGCCCCAAAAGTCAGGAAGTGGGCTACCAAGCGTGCCTTTCTTTGCAATAAAATGATGCACAGCTCAGCAGGCAAAAGCTGACTGACCACAGGATCCAAACTGATTTCTAGACTCTTGTCATTCGCCCTTATCAATCCCTAAGTCTCTTTTCCAAAGTGAATCTGAGGCAAAGATGTTAATCACAGAACACTGCCACTGACTAGGCATGATGTATATTTAAGCAAAATAATTGTAAAGTCATTTTTATTGATTTTTTTAAGGTCACCCTTAGATTTAAGTGCAAACTCCCATTACACTGGGCCATTTCTCCCTACCTTCCCCACCAGGGAAGTGTGGGTCACAGATGGTTATGGTGAGAGCAATTCGCTCTCCTAGATGTCAGTGTGCATTCCATCTTGTCTTGGACACTCAACCTGCAGGTTTCCTCCACCCTCTGGTGAGATCCTCAGCCAACTGAGGCCAGCCTTCCTGTTGGAACCCTCATTCTTCAAAAGACAATCTAAATCTCTATCCTGAGGGAAATAAGACACTTCTTGTTCTGGCTGTCCTTACCTGCTAGCAGTTAATTTTCTTTACAATGAAGTACTCTAAAGGGGCGCCTGGGTGGCTCAGCCAGTTAAGAATTTGACTCTTGATTTCTGCTCAGATCATGATGGCAGGATTGTGAGATCCAGCCCCACATTGGCTCCTCTCCAGCAAGGAGTCTGCTTGGGATTCTCTCTCTCCCTCTGCTCCTTCCCACTGCACACACACACAGACACACACACACACACACACTCTCTCTCTCTCTCTCTCTCTAAAAATAAATAAATAAATAAATCTTAAAAAAAAACAAAAAAAAAGAGAGAAGTGCCATATAGATGGTGAGGGCCACTGAGAGGAAAAGAATGATTTCTGTTCTTGTCAGCCAGAGCGCTTCCATGGCTCCCAGAACCCACCCTGGAGCACCCTCCCCATGGAAACACTGCAAGCTCTGTAGGTGACCTTAAATGGTCCAGTGGCCACACCAAAAAAGTAAAATGAAATAGACAAAATTAATTCTAACAATACATTATATTTTATGCAATATGGCTAAAGTAGTATCATTTCAATCTGTAATCAATACAAAAGTATTCATTAGATATTTCACGTATGAGTTTTTGCACTTCGGAATCCAGTGTGCAACTTCCCATGGCAGCTCTTCTCAGTTTGGAATCACATAGCCATGATCTAGAGAAAAATGCAACGTGGGGAAACCTTTTCTTCACTGTTCATCCAGCTTTGCCTCCTGTGCTCTGTGCCCCCATCCTGGAACCCTGGACTGAAATTGGGACCCTCTACTTCCCTGGGTCCTCTGAGCAGCCACTGAAGCACCTGCCTCCAGAATGGAGAGTTGTGTGTGGGTCTAGGGCATGTAAAGTTCCTAGGAACTGCACTAACCCTGTGTAGGTGATGCAAGTATTCTAAAGGTTTTCTGAAAGCGGTAGCTTTTGAACCCATTTACTCTAAGTGCCAGCCACTCTTATTTGAAAAGGACAAAGGTGAAAAATGTGAGCAAACAGCCGGTTTCCTTGGAGCTTGCAGGTGATTGCAGCCTCACAATGTGGAAATGATAGACTGAAGATATTTGAATATCTTCAAAGTCCACATTTTCTCAGCTCACCTTTTCCTCACCCTGAGGTTGAGCTTTGCTTTGCTGGCTGTTGTTCTTTAATCCAAGTTATTGGTATTCACAACAGGGCTGCAGCGTGAGGCCTGCCCGTGGAAATTAAACTGGAGCATCCACTTGCTACCTGGTTGCTTCAGGCACTTTAACATTTTCTCTCGGCTCACCACGGGGCAAATGAAAGCAGCATTGTCAACTGAGAAGAGTTTATTAGGCAGTGTTCAAACCACCAGCAAACAGCACACAGCAGCAATCCTTCCATCAGGACATCTAGAGGCAGATTTCTGAAATTATGCACATAGGTTCTGGGGGAGAAACTGAAGCCTCGGATCCTACTTGCCAGTTTGCCCAGTATAACCAGTATATCTATTTCATTTTACTTTTTAAAATATTTATTTATTTATCTTAGAAAGAGAGCATGAAAGCATGAATAGGAGGGGCAGAGGGAGATGGAGAGAGAATCTTTTTTTTTTTTTTTTAAGATTTATTTATTTTTTCATGAGAGACAGACTGAGAGAGAGAGGCAGACACAGGTAGAGGTAGAAGCAGGCTCCTCGCAGGGAGCCCAACTTGGGACTGGATCCTGCGTCCTGGAATCACGACCCAAGCTGAAGGCAGGCACCCAACCCCTGAGCCACCCAGGCGTCCTGGAGAGAGAATCTCAAGCCGACTCTGAGCTGAGCATGGAGTCTGACATGGGGTTCCATCCAAGAACCTGAAGATCACAACCTGAACTGAAACCAAGAGCCAGTTGATCAACCAACTGAGCCATCCAGTTGCCCTTAAATTTTACAATTTTAATAGAAAAATACAAAGATATTTTTATCATTTACACGTATATGTATGTACATAAATTTTGATATATTTAACTAAGGCTTGTTTGATGTGAGATGTGAACACAACCAGTAGTTTATAAAATTCCTGCTTTTAAAAAACAGAGATTAAAAATGAGCGGCCATAAATCTTTTGCATGAGAACATCTACAGTTTTATATACATTGTTCATGTGGCAAGGGGTAGTATTTTCTTTACTTCCTTCACCCCATGGAAAATATAACTATCCTGCCTTATCCTTAACAGCAATAGCCCCTCCTTCATGATAAAGTGATTTCAGAGTAGGAGGATCCAGAAATCTTGGATGTGAGGGAATTCAGGCCAGGGCTGCAGTACCTCCCCCTCTACCCTGACCAAAATTGGAAACCACTGTAACATTGTAACATGGAGGCACTGCTATGATAGGAAATCAAGCATCAAGGTGATGTGACACAGGAACTCGGAACAGGTCAAAGCATGGGAATGGGAGAGGTCAACATTTCAGAAACTACTGCTTTGAGAAGTTAGGGAGTGACCTTCCTGAAATGCTCACAGAGTTGTTTGATGGCTCTGTTAGGGCTTCATGTCCCACTTTTCAGTAGCATTGCCTTGAGCAAGTCACTTAAGAACTTCAAAATCCCTTCACTTTTAAAGTCACTATAATAGCTTCCACATATTCACTATTTTCCGTGGTCCCATCATTATGCTTGATCTTTACATATCTTTTACTCCTTTAACTAATGAAAGTTTGGACTATTTTCCCCATTTTACAGAAGAAATAAATCAAATTCATAAAGGTTCAATGACTGATCCAAGTCCACAGTGCCCTTAAGTGGTAGGGCCAAATTCAATTATACATATTTATAAATTTGCTGTCTTTTATTCAGCTTATTATACCCAAAAGTGTACCAGTTAAGCTCATTACCCAAGTTTCATTTCAAGTTCTAAATAGCCACATCTGGCTGGTAACCACCACACTGGATGCATTATTTTATCATTGTCTAAATAGGACTTAATCTTTACTTCCAAAAGTAACCATAACTGGTTATTCATGCTCCTTCTTGATGGAGTATCTAGCATCACCGAATCCAAATTTTGAAGGACCTCTGCCCCAGTCAAAACCCCACAAATTACCCAGATCCTCTACAATAGATTGATTTATTTCTATTTCCTCCTTATTGCGTTTTGTACTTCTTTATCATATTTAACGTAGACTTATTTTTTTTGCATTATGATTATTTTGTATTCATTGGCATCACCTACTAGACTATGCTATTGGAAGCCATAAACTGGGCGTCTTTGATCTATGCATATCCATTCAGCTGTTAATTCAATGCCTTATATACAGTAGGTAATTGGCTACTGTCAAAGAATCAATTCAAATTGCCAGATAAGAAGAAAACAGTAGCACATATTTGAAAAATGGTCAAATTTTAGTCTATGTTATTTTTTTGATGTTATAATACCTAGATTTAGATGATATTTTACAACTGACATCTATGGTGATGCCAAACATTTTCTGATATATTTACCTTCTAAGACACAATAAAAAAAGAGGCTACAAATAAAAATGTCTAAGGATTCAGCTGCTAGCATCCAAATTTGCATTGGAAAATCCATTATTTATGTTCTTCATAAGTGCATGTATATTTATTTCGGTAACCTACTCATAACTTTATCACATGAAATGACATTCTGTGATGGTCACATTATGCTAGGTAATAGAAATCACATCTATGGAAGGTAATTTCAATGGATCAAGCAATCTACATATTAAGAAATGAATGTAAAAGTAAGAAGCAACAAACCAGTAAATAGTTTATACTTCCACCTCACACAAAGGAATGCCATAATTTTCATGGCTACTGACTGTAAAAATTATGAATATTAGCATACAATCTCTGTTGGGGAACCAAATGAAGAAACAAAAAGATTTTTCAAATCAATAAGAAACAGTGAATCAAGCTAACATGATGGCATTTTGATGTCAACTGCATTTTAAATTACCCCTTTATGTAAAACTCACAGCACTCTCTACTATAGGCCTGCATTGAAGATGCATTTTTGCTTCTTTTTATTCATTAAATCAAGATCCTTCTTTACACCAAGATGCTATTTTTTTTTAATTTAAAAAAGAGAAATATAAGCTGTTTTAGAGTTTATATTTAATGGACATTTATTGGTAGTTGACATCAATGCAACACCAAAAGCAGATCTGAACACATTATTGTAAGAGAAATTACTTTAGCTTTTCCATTATTTATAAAATCTATTAAACTATTAGAGTCCATAAAATATAGAATGATATTAATAAAACAAGAAGTATCTATTATTTCTCTAGTTATAGATGGCCATTGTTATAACTGTAGACATTATGGGACACCTGAGTGGCTCAGCAGTTGAGTGTCTGCCTTTGGCTCAGGGCATGATCCCCACTCCAGGGACTGAGTCCCACGTCGGGCTCCCTGTGGGAGCTTATGTCTCCCTCTGCCTGTGTCTCTGCCTCTCTCTCCGTCTCTCATGAATAAATAAATAAAATCTTTAAAATATAAACTATAGACATTATTTCTAGATTCAAGTGTTTGTGTGTGGTACATGTATGATTTCTTCACAGCAATGAAAGGATAGACCCTCAGTGGTGATCAGCGTATTATTTGACCATGAATTCAAGGACAGCACTCCTCATTTTCAATTTTTTCCCAATAAAATTACAAAATTTACATTTCCAAGTAAAACTAACAGTATTTTTATAGAAGACTTGAGGGAATTTTTTTAATACAAGGTCCACATAAGCCACTAACAATGTTTCCAAATATCCAGACTCTTTTAATTTTTTGATGTTGAGATTATTTTTATCCTCACATCTCTTGGTCTTTGCTATCATATTTTGTGTGTATTTATTCACTCAAGTATTTCACTAAATTTTCTTTAAATATGCTATTACCTTCCTTTAATTTTCCTTTTAATTATTCATTGTTTTTTCAAACAGTTATATAAGCCTTGAGCTTCAAAAGTCAAATTATTTTACGTGATTATGGAAACAAGAATCCTGTCCCCCTCCTCCCATCTTGTCTCAAAGTGCGGAAGTCATCACTTGAAGAATTTTACAATCTTTTGTCAGCCTCTTAGCTCCCTATCTCTTAATATTGTTTGTTTACCACTAGCTCTTGATTTTTCAG
Source organism: Canis aureus (assembly GCF_053574225.1). Classification (NCBI taxonomy): domain Eukaryota; kingdom Metazoa; phylum Chordata; class Mammalia; order Carnivora; family Canidae; genus Canis; species Canis aureus. The sequence continues at coordinate 8,225,961 of NC_135627.1, forward strand.
ATTTCAGCACAACCCATTGATTTCAAACTACAGAAAAATGAGAATTTGGCTCTATTTCGTATTCTCATCCACAACATGAACAGCACTTGCTCTTGTCCCACCTTCACAAGAGTTCTCATAATTAGGCTCCACAATATTCAGGTTGACATAATTATTACAAGGAAGGCATCATATCCAGTGAGACTGGATTATTCTGAGACACATGTCTCTTGCATTACTTAGTTTTCCCTGGAATTAATAACGACCTATTTTTTATATATAATTTGCTTAACTTTTATACACTCTTCATTAATTCATTCCCTAGCACTCCACCGGAAACATTAACCTCCTTTGAATAATTTCAGACACATGGACAATTTCTTCTGTCTCCTACATAAAGCCCTCTCCAAAATGGATCTCACATCTTCCCGATCTTGGTCTGCTCTTTTTTTTTTTTTTTAAGATTTATTTATTTATGATAGACAGAGAGAGAGAGAGAGAGGCAGAGACACAGGCAGAGGGAGAAGCAGGCTCCATGCCGGCAGCCCGACGTGGGACTCCATCCTGGGACTCCAGGATCACACCCTGGGCCAAAGGCAGGTGCTAAACCACTGAGCCACCCAGGGATCCCTCCTTTTTTTAAAAAAAATAAAGATCATTTTGAGAAAAAAGATAACAATTTGAGAAATGTGTGTATGAAATTTTCTTTATTTTAGGCTCATGCTTAATTGATTGAGTATAGAATCAGTGGTAGAAAAAACTTTTTAAAAGGAAGAACTGTTCTTTTGAACTATTCTATTACTTCCCATCTACTTGGTTTTATAGTTTTGCTTTTGAGACATTGATAATTAGTCATATTAATGCATCCCATACACACCTTTTGGGATGGTCTTTGTTCACTAGGAACTGAAATGTGGAATGATGTGTCCTTTTACAGATCTATTTTCATTAATTGACTGGGAACTAGGTGACCCTAGCACTCAGACATCTCATGTTCTTCAATTTGGAGAAATTTCCTAGACTTACTGCTTCAATAATTTCTTCACCTCAATTTTCTCTATTCTTTTTGTGAAACTCCAATTTTTTTTGGTCTACTTGATTGATTCTTTAAAAATTCAATCCTTTCTTTCTTATTTCATCTCTTTGGCCTTTATATTACGCTTTCTGTACTGTTTCCTCAAACTTCCATTTTCCTTTTTTTTCCTTAAATGTACTCTGATTTTTTCAGTGGTTGGTCTTTGTTTTCAAAATGCCTTTGTATATCATTATTAAAAAAATATTGCTGATTTACTTATCTAAAAATATTTTCCCCTTACTCTCTACTACTCCTTTTAAGTTAGGTAATGTGTTTAGGAAAGTGTGAGGTAAGTTTGACAAATTCAAACAGCTGCAGTAGGAAAACTAAACATTTTGCAATAATTTTACTTTTCTGAGCAAGAAATTGAGGATGGAGTTAGAGTGAACCATCTCCTTACCTCACTTATTGTGTCATACTGTCATATGTAGGTCACTTAATCCTTTTTAAATCAGCCTTATAAACATTATAGTTAGTCGAAGTTAGTCTAGCAATATGAAAGTAATTTTTTTTATCATTTGAGGAGTGCTAGTGATTAAATTGATGTCATTATAGATATTTAATGTCGCTATAGATTTATTTTATTATTTTATTTTATTTCATTTTATTTCCCAATAGGGAAAGTAGAGATGCAGCATGTACCATTTTGGGTTTTGTTGTTGTTGTGTTTTGTTTGTTTGTTTGTTTGTTTGTTTTAAAGATTTTATTTATTTATTCATGAGAGACACACAGAGAGAGAGGCAGAGACACAGGTAGAGGGAGAAGCAGGCTCCATGCAGGGAGCCTGATGTGGGATTCGATCCGGGGTCTCCAAGATGAAGCCCTGGGCTGAAGGCGGCGCTAAACCGCTGAGCCACCCGGGCTGCCAAGCATGTACCATTTTGGTTCACACAATTCCTACACTGAAAATGTTTACTGAAGATTAAAATGTAGTTATTTCTTTGAATGTTCAATATTATCATAATAGCATTAATAGCATTCCATCTTTTGCTTATAATATTTAGTGATTTTTATATAGACTGTTAGTAGTTAGCATCTAGTATATATTAGTGTGTCTATTTTTATAATTAAATTTATTTTTCAGTATGATTCTGGAAGATTTCCATTTCTATATTAGTGAAAAGATAAAATTTTTTTGTGAGAAGACAACTGGCTAGTAAAGGTCCTTAAATATTAGCAAGCATTACTGCTTTGAAACATGGGAAGAGTTCTTCAAATGGAGATACTTTTATTTGGATAGTTTCTCTATTTTTACTTATAAATTTAATGAGATTATTTTAGGATTTTTACCTGATCCTGAAATCTGTTAATGTATATTTCTAGTTGTAAGCCGGTAAAAGATCAACACTTCTTGTAAGTGAACAGCCACCAAAAACGTTGTACAGATGTTTCTAGAGATGTCCCACCCTGCTTGAAAGTGGAACTGGAAAGAGACTGTGATATTTTCCAGGCTTCACAGAGACCCCAGAGAAGGAAGTCCTAACTGTGCCTCATTATTCTTAGGATAAGATTTTCTGAAGGGCCCAGTCTATATTGTTTTGTCAAATGAAACTGATAGAACTGATAGAACTGATCTGTTTCTGTCATTTAGGTCTAGTTGTGTTAACAGAATTATTCAAAGGTCCCATAATCTCACCAATTGTTAATTTGATTAGTTTATCGATTACTGAGGTAGGTGTGTTAAAAAGCCTCACTATAAAAATGATTTGTCTATTTCTCCTTGCAATTGCTTTATTTATTTTGATTATTATTACATACATATTTCGCACACACTACTTATATTATTACATATTCCTGTTGAGTTGATTCTTCACCCTTAAGACATATCCATCCCCTTTATCTCTAATAATACTTTCTTTGCCTTAAATTATATTTGTTCTATATATAGTTCTAAGTGGTTATTAGAAATACACCCCTTTATTTTTACGTTTGTACACTATTTGTTGTTGTTGTTCCTTATGATTCCAAGTGTTCTGCATTTTTATACTGAACATCTGTCTTGTAAGCTAAATAGTTGTTTTTGTTTTGTCTTGTTTTCCTCTGGTCTCACAATCTCTGCTGTAAATTAGAATATTTAGACTTTTTCAGTACTAATATGTTTCTATTAAATCTATCACCTAATTATTTACTGTAATCTTATTATTTTATTGGAATGGCCTATCCTGTGGCTTCTTCTCTTTTGCCTTGTTCATTTTTGAGTGACTATTGAATATTTTATCACACATTTCATATGCACCATTTCAAGTCTCTTGACTTCACCTCTCATTCTATCCACTGCTTAAGCAACTATCTCTGCTTCCTACAGGTACAACTTGACGGCATTCTGCTTCAAATGTGTGCTTAATTCTTTCTCTTCTGCCTTCGAGCTTAGAGATCATGCATGCATAAGCAACCTGGACTTGAGGATTGGTTAAACCCCTAACGGCTACCCTTGACCATTGACAGACAATGTTTCCCCCAATTTTCTCTCCTGGAAGAAAGTCTTGGTTGTTCTATCAAGCAAGAAACACAGATTAGTCGAAGTGCTTGCTGTGGATGAAAAACGAAATCTATATTCAATGATAGAGTTAGATAAATTCATCTAAAATAAATTAGTAGATTTTAGGCAGCACTAATAGGACTCTCACATCCAAAATAAGAGAAATACAGATTGTACTCTATTTTAATTAGTCAGTAAACTACTTAAGCTTTTCATTTTATCTCATGCTTCACATTTTAAGAACTTGAAAGACTTTGTTTAAATATAGATACCTAATACTATATGATCTTGTTGCCAGCAGAGTGGGGAAGCAGTTAAGGAAACTTAGTATGTATACCTGAACCAAAAAAGAAGACCAGAAACAATCTTAGGTTAAAGACAATAGCACTTAAAATATCTTAATAGAATTTGTAAAATAGAGTATATAAAATGAAAGGGAGTGAATTAGAATATCATAAAGAGAAAAAGCAAAGTCTTTGAGAAAAGGAATCAGAAATGAATTCTTCCTAAATTGTTCACTCAAATTTAATTGGTTTTGACCAATATTTTTTGTTTATTACTGTTCTCTAACAAAATATATGTGTTGTTTAAATAGTTAATTCTTAAACTGGATGTTGAGATCGTCATGGATAGTTTCGTTTTTCATTCTTACTTCTATTCCTAGGTCTTACTATCATATATGAAAAAGTAAAATGTGTTCTTAAAGGGACTAAATTTTTATGTGCGTCTAATTGACAAGTTTATTGGCACATAATAAACTCACTGGAATCCCTATTTAGATTTCAAAATTAATCAATATTTAGTGGTGCTAATAAATCATTAAATAATATTGGTTAAGCAAGACCCAAGCAAAAAAAGCAATAGAAATAACATAGACGCATGTGTAAATAAAACATAAAGTAACCAAGAAATATTACAAAAATAACACAGAGATTGTCAAAGATAAAACACATCTCTCCAAGAACTCTATGTAATCTTTCTTTATCATAAAAGCTCTCTCACTAAAGGTTGGCATCTCAAGCTGGCTTGATAAAACCTAACAAAATCAAAACTCCATGTGGAAGGGCTTCTGGCATCTTTCTTTGAGTACTGAGAACTTTTCCTTTGCACAGCATCTGTCTCTGCCATTTTGGGAGGAAACAATATGTTGAGAAATAGCACAATATTCTTCAAAATGATTTTGCACAGAAATCAAACTCTCAACTGAACTTAAATAAGTTGATAAAAATGTGACTAAGAAATGAAAATACTTGACATTTACATTTATTATCTTTACTTAAAAATAGTGTTCACATTTACTGACTATAAACTATAAAAATATTGTCTTTTTCTTAGCTTGAAGAAAATAAACATATTTTAAATAAGCCTTCTAAAATTAGAATAAAGGGCCACTCTTTAAACCTCAAAGTAAATGAAATCTGTAGTCCCCGATCGACATTGATCAAACTAAAAGAAACATCTGGGATTATTTTCAAAGTATAATGAATGTCAACACAAAGTGAAAGAAGTGTCAGCAAACACCTGTCCATCACAAAAGAATAGTTTTCCTTTCCAAACCATACTTAATTTTGATTGAAGAATAATTAGTATCATCATTAACTGCCTTTATGTGAGTCATTTTCCTGTCTGTCCATCAAATGAAGAAAAAGTCCTGTGTGTACAACTGACAATAACAAATAGGTAAGGCCTCTGACCTTGCCAACCACCGACATCTCTGTCTCCCATTTGTCATTTGATCTGAGGTTGTCAGCAAACAGATGTCTCCTTTAGCCTAAGGCATCCTCCAAGTTACTAGGGCAGCTGTTGCTATGACATTTGATGAAGGTAAGGAAAGTGATGATAATGTGATTTGTAGGTCCATCCGCAGTAAGTGCTTGAGAGGATAAGATGGGAATGATGCATTCCCTGCTAATTTGTTAATGCTCATTTTTAAAAAAGAATCCTTTTAGTTAAATGTCCTTTCCTGTGCCAAATTTATTTTTTTCCCTTTTAAAGTGCCTCCTGAGATAATTTACAAGGAGGTGATCTGTGTCTGCAAAATGCCTCTATTTAAATCTGAGCTCTAAATGTTATTCACATAAGAGAATATGACAGAACTTCCAATAGTCTTGCTTCTTCACAGGTAAATGTCTGCTAATTATCGCCTGTACCATCTCATAGTGAATGTGTATACAAACAAGGATAGCTTATTATATTAATATTAGCAGAGGGAATCTAATATGCTTTAGTGAACATACAACAGTCAATAAAAATTTAGAGTTTGAGGATGTGAGATCTAGTTCCACATGTGTGAATTTCCATATTACATTCATGGACACCAAATTTACCTAATGAGTATTTCCTTAAAAAAAAAAAAAAAGACTTTATTTATTGATGAGAGAGAGAGAGGCAGAACACACGCAGAGAGAGAGGCAGGCTCCATGTAGGGAGCCCGATGTGTGACTCGATCCCGGGTCCTTAGGCTCAGGTCCTGGGCTGAAGGCGACGCTAAACCGCTGAGCCCCCCGGGGCTGCCCCTAATGAGCATTTCCAATGTGTACATAATTGTACTTCAAGAGAAGCACTAAGTGTTGCATTCCTTTAGCTTTAAGAATATTTTACATCTAGAATATTTTACATCTAAAATATTTTACTTTTAAAAAAAGTTTACATCTGGGGTCACCTGGGTGGCTCAGTCGTTGAGGGCCCGCCTTCCAGCGGGGCATGATCCTGGAGTCCCGGGACTGTCCCTCTGCCTGTGTCTCTGCCTCTCTCTCTGTGTGTCTCTCACAAATAAATAAATAAATAAAATCCTTAAAAAAATAGTTTACATCTGTATTAGGAAATACAGATTGTGAATGTAATAGCATTTTTTTAGAGTAACAGTAATATCTATTTTTGCTTCTATGAAAAATTTATTATTTAGTATATTCACATGAGTAATTGAAATGGATCCTAGTTAAGCTCAGAAAACACTGCCATGATAACTAGTTAAAAAACATTTGATTAAATTTAACATAGTCCTGTAAAATCTATAGAAATGAAGAAAATGTGAAATTTGAACTAAAGCCAACATGATCTCTATTACTTTGATGAAGGCAAGTCCCACAGTCTCTTTAAATCTTAGTTTCTTGACATTTAAAATGTGACTAATGATAACTATCTTGAAAGATTATTGCCATCACTGAAATTAATACTCATGAATTATCCAATACTATGCCTTCTCTATAGTATATCCAATAGTCTTACAATATGATATCAGCACTATTATTTTTTCATACTAAGGCTACGTAAACCAAAAGAGAAAAGTGTGTGCTTATGTATGTGCACAGGTGCATTTGTGTGTGTGCATACAATAAAATAAATGATGAATAAATGGGAAGATTTACAGTATTTAAGAAAAACCTACCTGTGTTTTCAGAGAAATAACTCTTTTTCCTAGGTTAAAGTAGGCAAACTCTACGCTCTCTCCTTAGAGCAAACAGTAGCAGCAAATCTTATAATCTGTTATGAATATCTCCTTTTGTTTGTACCTGGCTTGAGATACGGATAGAGTATTCTTCTGTCTTTGTAAGAGACAGATAAGACAGCTGAACCAAGTATCACCTTGCCATATGTAGCAGCTCTCATGATGCTTTGCAAAAATGGTCATATAAACATAATTGCATTTTATGCTAAATAGTAGGCCCTTGCTATTTCAGGACAGATCTAAAGTATAATTTTCTAGAACACATTTTTAAAGGGACTAATTGAGTGGCAACTCAACTGAGAATCACTACTTGGACAGAGTACTTGGACAATGCTATGTTCTATAAAGCAGTTTCATAATTTTAAATAAATAAGGTTTTTAAAAAATTTTATGATATAATTGTTGGAGATATATACTAATATTTTCTGCAAACTGATTTTCTTCCAAATATGAATGCATTTTAAAGAACTCCATGTCATAGCCTCTGGTTTTAAAGATTTCTTCTTCTAAATAGTTATTCAAACTCAATTAAATGATTTTGTTATATAATTTCTTTAGATATCTGATCTTTTTCATTTTTTTATCTTTTAAGATTTTATTATTTATTGAGAGAGAGGGATGCAAGAGCATGCAAGAAAGAGCATGAGCAGGGGGAAATGGAGAAGCATGTTCCCTGCTGAGCCAGGAGCCTGACATGAAGCTTGATCCAAGGACCCTGGAATCATGACCTGAGCCAAAGGCAGATCCTTAACCTACTGAGCCACCCAGGTGCCCCTAGCCATTTGATCTTTTGTGATCCTCTCTGATCAATAAGTTCTTGTTAAAGTTCACTCCAAAGACTGTAGAGCACTTACAAGTTATCTAAATTTCCCAATTAAAATAAAAATATTAATACTGCTATTGCAGACTATTTATCTTGTGAGTAACAGTAAGATGAGTAACCATGTAATTCTTATTTGACACTGAAAACTATTAAGAAATATTATTATTAAAAAACCTTGCTAGCAAAACAAATAAATTGGAAGGCACATTTTTAAGTGGAAGCATTTGACACACTTTAAAGCTTACTGACTTACACTTGTTAGAATGTGTCCATATTTCATTTGCAATAAAGGGGAGACTTTATAGACACATCAATGATTATAAAACTTAATAATTAAAAAATAGAATAAAAGAGTCCATACAAATAACATGAACGACATTTTTAAGCCTTAATGAGACCTTTACAGGGAGCATAGAAATGCTCAATTACATCCACAGATTCTACTGAATCTCCAGCCAAGAACATTATAAGAATATAATCTCATAAAATTGAATACACATTGCTTTAGCAATGCTTTTAGAACCTCGTGAAGCAGTAATGAAGGGGTGGAAAGAAAAAGGTTAATACTGAACAAACTTGACTAGAAAGAATATTGTTATTTTAGAATTGAGGATGCTTGAAACATTGTGCTAGCTTTTACTAAGAAGAACTCCAGCACTGTGTGCTTGGCATTTATTTCAGGTCTGTTATGATAGTAGACATCTGATTCCCAACAACATTTGTAGTATTTAGTGATGCAGACATTACATGACCCTTGATGTGCTGTGCATAGAGAAAATGATGATAAACAGGGTGAGAAATTTAATAGGAAAATGATTATGGAATCAATGAAAAAATGCCTAGATAATCACTTATTATTGATAAGAAATATGAAACCCACAAAAAATGACACAACAAAAATCTTAACAGATGGCAAATCATCTTAATCAAGCAAATTAAGGGATCATACATTTAAAAAATAAAATAGTAGGTTATTTGACATGCACTGTAATTACATTGGATATATTGCTTTCAATAAACATTAAAGGACAAATTAACATTAGTCGTGCCAGCTAAATTTCTAAATCTGCTTTTCAAGCTTATAATTAAAATCCTAAATTATTACTGCTGCAAATTAACAGTTTTAATGCAATGCAGACATTGTAATCACCAGCAGTTAGTTGTTTTTTAAATGGATTGTCTATTGCAAATTTAAACAATATTCACCTCAGTAAACAGTAAATAGTAACAGCCTTTTCCAGTGCTGTGAGAGAGAATCGTATGAGGCCGACTTCTCTTCTGTAAGTCTTTGCTTAAGTAAGGAGAAAAGCTTGCTCACAAGAGGAATGGTTCAGTCCTTATTGGAATAATTGTGTCTGTCTCACCAAAAGCAAGGTCAGGAATGGAATACAGTTCTTTAAAAATATTCTATCTTGCAAAGAGCAAAGGCAACTCAATCATCTCATTTGAATGCTCAGCGCTATGGTATCACTCAGTGGAAATAAGTCCTTCACCAGGAAATGAATCTCCTTCAGTGTGAGGGCTTCACATTTCAAGAGCAGCCCATGCTCTCCTTGAACACATGATCTCAGTTCATTTTCACAACCTTTGAAGTGATATATGTTACTATTGCAGGTTATAGGGAAATAAATATGAGACATTTATTACACATTTGGAGGTTTGTTCATATTCCACTCAAAGTTCTCAGTGTTTAACTGTATTGATGCAAACTGAAGTTTTGGAATATTTGTCTTCACTCCTCTGCTTCATAATGTATGTCTCCTCCTAAGTCAATGGCTTTAGATTGAAGAGTTAAAGAAACAAAGCATTTAAAAAGTGTAATCATAAACAGCAAGGCATGATTCAATCAAGATGATCATAGGAAGTTTTGTGTAATAAAATGTCCTCTTTGATTATTATATAATTGGTTAAGACTTGATTGTGAAATAGGTAAATTAAAGACTGTTTAAAGGCAGTATTTTCTTTTTTAAATAGGAGAAGTGAAGAAGAAACATTTGCAAACCTTGGATTTAAATGGACATTGGTAATAGTTTTATAAAAAATTATGATGAAACTATACACACGAAGTTATCAGTATTATTAACAATTATTCTTCACATAGATTATGTTACTCAAAGAAGATACAACTCCAGTGTACTTTCAGTATTCAATACAATTTTAATTAAAGTAATCTCTGTGTATATTAACAGCAGGGTTTTTTTCATTTTAATGTTGGAACCACAGGAAAAATCATTACCTACTTATCGAGCCACTTAGATTTCTGAAGGCAAAATTTGTAATTCTGTTCTCAGTGATAACCGCTACATTAAAATCAGATACAATATTTGTGTATTAAAAAAACAGCCTCTTTGTAAGGCTTCTTATTTATCTACTCCTGCATTAATAACACCACCATTTTTATTAAACTCAAAGACATCCTTAACTTGTTAATAATTACTTTACTCTTTTGAAAATGAAGGGGATGACGCTGATGGTCATAATGATGATGATAATGAAGACAATGATTCTTTTCTCACTTATAATGAATGGTTTGGGTGAGTATAAAATTTAAAAAAATGAAGGTGTCTTTTAAAATTTAGCCACTCTACAAGTATAATATATTAGTTATTACAAGTTGAAGCTGTCCTCTTTTCATTTCTTCTTACTGGAGGGTCACTGGGATGGAAAATTCATCTGCCCCAAAATGACTTGGGGAAGATACCTTGGAAATTAACTCTTTTGTCAACTTCAATTATAGCAGGTACCTGTATCTTTGTTATAAACATTCTATAATTCTAGTGCCAAAGTGATTACTGCCTAATTTCCTTTTTCTTAGGAAAAAACTGTTAAGCCTGGGGAAATACAGTGTTGTATACTCTCTTTTGTTTTTCTTGTTTTGTTTTTTTTTTTTTTTTTGTATACTCTCTTTTGAAATCACTCAAACTGTTATCATGAAAAACCTTTCATTTAAGTAGCTGTACAGTGATTCCTTAAGCCCAAACAGAAAAACTGCATATGTTCTACTTTTCTTCCATTGTTTGAGACTTCCAAGACTATTTTGATTGCATATCAGAACTGGACATTAGCAATTTTATATCCAGAAAAGTTAACTTACAGCATGCCATTTTCTCTGCCCACTCGTTAATAGACTACACGTCATCTAGTGGATTGATCCTTTGAAATAAGCCTTCCCTGCTGGCATCACTCCCGTGGATTTTATAAGTACTCTTAGCCTGCCTGCATAATTCCTAGACCTTTGACGTTCTTTGACTTGTCCATATTTCCACATTTTAAGGCCTCTCTCAGATACCCTGAATCATACACAAAAAGAAATGTGGATCATCCACCATACATAGTTCAAGAAAATTCTGTATTCCTGCATCTTGTAGAGTCACTTCCACTAGATACTTCACTGGTTTTTATTTTAATGAACACCTCGGTTATTACTTAATGACTATTAATAGTGATTATTAATGGTTATTACTAATCCAAAGGAGGCCTACTACACCCAAACACTGAGTGTCACATAGTTTATTTTTCTTTGTTTGCTTGTGCTTTCCATTTAATTTAGTTTGGTTTCCCACATCTCAATCCCAATACACATAAAGAGAACTCTATTCTTACTTCCAGCCATTGGTCAACAATATAGACTATCTAATCATTTCAAAGTGCATGTATGTTATCATTGACCCCCATTAGTCTCCCATTCTTGCAAAGAAATTCTAGTTCATTCTTTTGCCAAAGGGGCCATTCTGGATCCTCAGGGACTGATGGACCAGCATAGCTATTGCTTAGTCCCACCAATTAGGGATTTCATATATGAACACATATGAACACATATATGAACACATACACAAATGATGCAAGATTGTGATGGAATATAGTTTAAGTGTGCAAACTCATTTATAGTTATGGGATTAAGAATACATATTCTTCATTAGAAGGTTTGTGGTCCAATTCTGAGTTTGTCATTGGTGGTCTGACAGTATTTTCTGCTTCTCTTAATTCCATTTGCAGTCTATATTTCCAACTATGGTTTCCATCAATGGGCTCTTCACTTGAACCTCTCCATCTTATGGCGCTTGAGCATCCATGACTTGGTGAAGGGTTTACGTCATTTCTCTACTTACAACTTTAAAATGACTTTCTAGTGTCTTGTTTTCAATCCACAGGATTTTTTTATTGCTAAATTTTAAAAAGCCATAAGTAACTGTCAAAAATGTCAATCAGGAAGGTGATTGCTCAAATGAGTCGAGGCACGATGCTGACATTGCTGACAATTTGTTGAAAGTTGCAACAGCCATGAACCAAGGATGACAGAATGGTGACAATGAAATTTTGTTGACTAATAGATTTTATTGACCAAGAAAAGTTGTCATGGAAACCAAGGTGAAAATCAGAAATTCCATCCTAACATACTATTATTTATATGGGGTGGAGTCTAAGAATTCAAATGTTCATTCACAGCATAAAAGACTTTCCTCATATTACTGTTATAATATATTCTTCAGAATCTGATTTTTAAGAGGTCTTCATAATGAACTCTTTGATCCTGTTATTAACTTCACTATAGAGACATATCTGAGAATGAATGAGGTGACAGGGGTGAGGTCCAAAGGGTATTTGGAAAGATTGGTAAACTCTGATAAAAATGACTCAAATAAGCAAACAAACAATAGGACAAGTAAATGGCAATTTCTTAGAAGACTAAAATTAGAACTACTATATGATTCAACAATTCAACTTATGGGTATTTATCCAAAGAAAACAAAAACACTAACTCACTAATTCCATTGTATATATACAATAGAATATATTATTCAGCCATAAGAGTATGAATTGCCATTTTTGACAAATTGGATGGAACTTGAGGGCCTTATACTAAGTGAAATAAGTCAGACAAAGAAAGACAAATACTGTATAATCTCGCTTCTTTTTTTAAGATTTTATTTATTTATTCATGAGAGACACACACACACACAGAGAAAGAGAGAGAGAGAGAGACACACAGAGACACAGGCAGAGAGAGAAGCAGGCTTCTGCAAGGAGCCCAAAGTGGGTCTCATCCAGGATCCTGGGATCACACCCTGAGCTGAAGGCAGGTGCTCAACCGCTGAACCACCCAGGTGTCTCTATAATCTCACTTCTATGTGGAATCTAAAAATGAAGAGAAAGACAAAAAAAAAAAAATGTTCAAAGCTACAAGAAACAGAATGGTGGTTGCCAGAGGTTAATAGTGGGAGGTGAAGAAAATGGGTGAAGGAGGTCAAAGGTACAAACTTCCAGTTATAAAATAAATAAGTCAGAGGAATGTAATGTGCAACATGGCAACTATAACTAATAATGCTGTATTGTGTATTTGAAATTTACTAAGAAAATAGATCTTAAACATTCTCATCAGAGGAAAAAAAGTTCTGTAATTATGTGTGGTGACTGATGTTAATTACACTTACTGGGATGATAACTTTACAATATACACAAATATCAAGTCATGATGTCGTGCACTTGAAAATAATATAATGTATATCAATTATAATTTAATGAAAATTTTTAAAAATTAAATGAAAAGTGATTTTAAAGTGGTTTTAAATATCATATTTACATATTCAATTGTGACTTTTACCTTTTGTGCTGGGAGATTAACATCACCTAAGAGTCCTAATGTCAGACATTTACTAGAAAGAAACCATATAACTGCAAAGTGTGACGGCTAATTCTAGAGGTCAAGTTGACTGAGCTGAGGGATGCCCAAATAGTTGGTAGAACATTATTCCTGTTGTGTCCATGATGGTTCATCTAGAAGTGATTAACATGTGGATTAGTAGACTGAATAAAGAAAATCACCCTTACCAGTGCAGATGGGTGCCACTCAACCCCTTCAGGGCCTGGATTGAACAAAAAGGCAGAGGAAGGGTAAATTTGCTCTTCTTCTCCTGAGACCTCCATACCCTCCTGCCCTCAGACATCAGTGCTCCAGGTTTTCATGCGTCAGTTTTGGACTAATTTTAGTTTTCCTTCTTTCCAGTTTGCAGACAGCAAAACATGGGACTTCTCAGCCTTCATAATTGAGTGAGTCAATTTCTATAATAAATAACATATAAAAATAAAAGTAACTCTTTCTATATATCCCACTGGTTCTGTTTCTCCTCTGAGAACCCTAATACACAAGGGTGTCCTGATGATCAATAAAAATAGTGTAACTATGAACTCAGTTTTGGAGAAAAATACAATCTCTAACAGTATTGGATAGCTGGAATTCAAGGATGAGCTACATTATTTTAAAATTTTCATGTGCTTCATTCTTTTTGTCATTAGAAATCTTTATGTAAAACTATAACTGGAAATAAAATTTTACATCTTCTTTAAATCATGCATTCATTTTTCATTTACATTAAACTGACAAAAATCATATTCTATTTGATACTCATCTAGACTTCAAAGAGAGAATGTCCTTAAAACATGAAATGATAAACCATAAAATCACACCATTATGTTTCCTAAATGGACACAGTCATATTAGATATATATTACTCCTAAGCCTAGCATTGATACTGATACTACATTTTCTTTGATTGTGATTAGCAGCTTTAGAAATTTGATATTTTAAGGAATACTTGAACTCTCCAATGCTTCATTCACTGAAATATTATTTAAAGTATTCCTATCGTGATCATCTAAGTAACATATTATGCCCATTTTCCCTCTGAGGAAGTTTCATTGTCCCTATTTGCAGTGATAAGAGATATATAAGATATATTCTGAGCTTGAGTTCTTACTATTATGAAATTTTGCAATGTGTCTTATCAACTTTTGTTGGACATCTTTGATAATATAAAGTAAGAGAAAGCTGACATATTTCTGTTGGGTGGAGGCTTTCAAAACCAGTCAGCATGATATGTGAGCTTTGATAATTTTATCTTTAGGTAAAATATCTTAAGGTCTTTTTTTTAAAAAAAGCATCCATTATCACAATTTTTGAATTTGATATAATGCTCAAGATTTTATTTTTTTGTTCCTTTTGGCCTTGTGACAAAAATATGTAACAAAAAAATACCAGAATAGACTAAAAGCAAATATCCTGTAAGAATCAAATGATACAGAGATCATGATAAAATTATAATTTATAACTGCATAGGACAATCATGACTAAAACTAAAGTTTTCAAACTTTTTATGACACTGTGCCTGAATAATGTTCCCAAAAATTCACTTTATGTTTTTATATTTGTACTTGGAATTTTGAATACATCTATTAATAATGGTAAAAATATATTTAAATTTTACCTGAAACACAAATACATACAACATATATAAATAAAATAATTTAAATATTTCTCCCTCTCTTAAAATCAAATATGCAGCTGAGTATTATATTTGAGGGACACAGAATATCATATTACTCAGGACATCTCTGTATTACATAGTAAGCTTTAAGATGAGAGTAGCAAGAAACTCTAACTATTAATTATTCAAGTGAAGAAATTGTAACCTCACACTTAACTGTGTAGTTATCAATTTATTGGCTCTCCTCTCCAAAGCACCCTTCCAGAATTGGGTTCAGAGTATGATGGGATCCCTTTAAGATTTTTTCCTTTACAGCATGCATGAGAATAAGCTTTCTCGGTAGAGGGCGCTGGAGGGATATTTCATAAGAAGAGGTCTCTCCTGCTAGTTCTGGTAGCTGCACCACCTGTTGTTGTATGGATAGGAAGTCATGGAGGATGCCCTGCCCCAATCTTGGTCTGGAATACCTGAACTTCAACAGCCCCCAGCCTCAGACTTTTGTCTGTTGATAGTTTTTGGATTACTGATTCAATTTCATTCCTAGTATTCAGTCTGATGAGATTTTTTTTTTTTTTTTAATTTCTTCCTGATTCCATCCTGGAAGAATGCATGTTTCTAAGAATTAATCCATTCCTTTCTAGATTGTCGAATTCATCGATGTACAGTTGTATGTAAAACCATATTTTCTTTATCCATTCATCCATCAATGGACATAGGCTGTTTCCATGTCTTGGCTATTACAAATAGTGCTGCAATGAACATAGGGCTGCATATATCTTTTTGAATTAGTGTTTCTGTTTTGTTTGGGTAAATTGGAAGTGGAATTGCTGGATTGTATGGCGATTCTATTTTTACTTGTGGGGTGAAGTTCCATATGGTGTTTTTCATAGTGGCTGCCCCAAATTACATTCCCGCCAATAGCGTATAAGCGTTCTCTTTTCTCCATGTCCTCTCCAACACTTGTTATTTCTTATCTTTTTGATGCTAGTCATTCTAACAGGTATGAAGTCATGGATGGGCCTAAAGAGATAATGCTACCTGAAACAAGTCAGACAGAGAAAGAGCAATACTATATGATTTCACTTCAGTGTGTGATCTAGAAACACAAAACAAATGAACAAATAAGACCACAGAAACAGACATATAAACAGAGAATAAGCTGGCAGTTGCCAGAGGGGAGAGGGGAGGGGGGGGAGTTGAGCAGAATAGGTGAAGGAGATAAAGAGGCACAAAGTACCAGTTATGAAATAAATAAGTCCCAGGGATGTAAAGTACTGCATTGGGGATATAGTCAATAGTATTGTAATGACTTTATATGGTGACAGATGGTACCTACAGTTATTGTGGTGATCATTTTGTGTATAAATTCTGTATATAAATGTGGAATCACTACATCGTACACTCAAAGCTAATATGATATTATATATCAACTGTAATTCAATAAAAAATAAATAAGAAATAAAATCAACTTGTAGCCCCAGACCAGCATGCTGATTACCTTGCCAGGGCTCACTTGAATACCAGGTATTGCAGACTTTCTACATTGCATGCTCCAGGCTCCTGTTAGGGTTGATGCCCTGCTCCATTTACCTGCCCTCCTCCTAGTGTGTATTCCACAGTCCAACTGACTTCATACCATCCTGAAGTGAACACTGCCCACTACCCGCACTGAACCCCAACTCTCTCCACAGCAACGCACCTGGACTCTGTGTGTTGCTCATCGGTGCTACAAAGATTCCTCCCTGCTTGCTCAGCACCTACAGCTCTGCTCTTGGAAAATCAACAAGATTTCATGCCATTTACTGGCCTGCAATTCCAATTCCTCCAATGAAGCCAGAGCCCTAGCTTTTCTGAGGAGGGTCATGGCCAAGACTGTCCACCCTTGGCTACAATCCATCTGTCCTAGCTTAACTTGTATCTTATTATCACTTTTTATTATGGTATAATTCTGATTTTTATTAAGCCTCCCCTGTTTAAATCACTATGTGGATCTGATATATGTTAATATATAAATATATACATTGCAATATATAGATAATTATTATTCAGGAGAGATGTGTGAATGGTTATAAGCTGGATTGCTGGGCACTGCTATGTGCAGTAAAACATTAATAGATACAATTTACATTGCAAACATTTAGCAATTTGCATTTCCATTGGCATTAAATGAGAATACTGTTTTGTCCATAATTATACCAGAATTATGTATTGTGTCAATTGCTTCAATAAGAGAGAAATAGTGTCTTAGGGTTTTAATTCACATTCCTCTGAGCAGTCATGAAGTGGAGTATATTTTCACATGTTTATTAACAAGTTTCTATTTTTTTTTCCTCCATGACTTGCCTTTCCACATCCTTTATCCAAATATATTGTTTCTTTTTTCTAGGAACTCTTTGCAAATAATGACTATTGATTGTTTTAAGTGCTACAACTAATTTCTCTCAAGCTGTTTTGACATTTCATTTCCTAAAAATACATTTAAAGATAGTGAGATTTTTAACAGAATATTTATCGTGACATCTCTCTGACTCTCTAAGTATTTGTTTCCACTACCTGTGAGGTTCTCCTCCACTACAGGTCTTATCAAAATGATTACCTTACTTCAAACTTCAAATGAAACTCTCTCATCTCCCTGCAACCCTATTTGTAGCAGTCTTCAATTTTTCATTCCAAAACCCCAAGGTGATTGAATTTGAAGACAGGATATGTAAGAATGTTGCAGAATATTATAGTAGTGTAAAGGGTTTGGAAGAGGACCAAGAACAACTTTACTAAGGTCTATGAGGACCTAATGGCAAGAGAGGGTTTCAGTATTTAATGTAATAGTATGTTTTGATACCAGGTCACTTGTGTGCCAGAATGGTCTTGCCCCTGAGAGATTCTTTCATATTTTATAAAGCACATGCCTTTCTTTTACAAATAAAAATAAGTAGGTAAAAAAATGGAATGTTTGTTCATTAAAAGAAATATGCCACCATATATCTGGCTGAGGCTCTCTCTGTTTCTAACTTATCTATGTGTTTCACTAATCTATCCTTAACTGTTTTTTAATGTATTTTTGTCCACATTTGTATTCAATTTCCTGAAAAGTTGATGCTGTGAACTTATCTGAAAAGCTCTGCCATCTGAACTAGGCCATGTTTCTCTACATGCATCATTTACATTTAGGACTTCCCATTCTTATCTGAAACCTTCATTATCCAAATTAAGTCTCTGACCGTCTTTCCATTTTGTTAATTGAGGTTTAACAATATCAGAATGAATATTCTCTGATTTATGAGGATGAGGGAAGAAAGTTTCCTGTGTAAATGGACCAAAATGTAATAATTACTTGTCTGCATTAGATGGTTTGTTTTGTGACTATGTTGCAAGTTGTAAGTTTAGAGAATTTTTTTTAAATCATAGATAATCCGTTTTAGGAAGTAACAAGTTTCAATGAGAAATATGAGTAATAGGTAGAATTTCCTTCAGACATAGGAGAAATCAGTGACAGAAGATATTTATAATTCCACTGGAGAGACAGGTAAAGGAAGGAGAAGTACCAGAGAAAACTTTATTTAGTTTAGACCTTTTTGGGTCCCTACACTGGATCATGGCCTTCTGAGGACAGGAAACCCAGGAGCCTCATGAGATGCCATGAAGGAGAAAGTAAAGTATAGGGGATGAGGAGGTGAAGGGGGTCAGGGAGGAGGGTAAGGGTGGGGGGGGGGTAAAGAGAGGGAGGGAGACCTTCAAACGGGAATCCAGGCAGAGCGATGAGGTGACAGGGGCACTGTACTATGCTCCATTTGGTCATTCATTCCTCCTTGTTCTTACACTGATTTTAAACATTTAGGTAGTTATCAATAACAGGGACTAAAGAAAGTTGTAAGTGCCCATTATTTACAATATTTAAGGTCTGCAAGGCATAGATAGGTAGGTAAATATGACTCTACATATCTATAAAAATATCTATCTATATCTATCCTGTATGTCAATAGTTCTTCACAAATGTATAGATATCTACGTAAATATCTATGCATATCTACCTACCTATATGTAATATAGTTAGCTATATAAAGAGATAGGTCTATATAATAGATATAGATATATAGTAAAATTATAAATAAGTTCAAATTTTCTGTCAGTATTTTCTATATTGTATTTTTTATGTCATATGTATTTATATTAGATCCTGGGAATCCACTGACCAAAATGATGGAAAAAAATCTGAATACCTGCTAGATGTTTTTATATATTATATATTTATATATTATAAATGTTTTATATATTATATATATTAAATGTTTTATATATTTTATATATATGTACTCTCTTACTCAGAAACATTTGTATTAAACAATATGACATCCATTATTTCTGACTAATTATGCTGATAGGATTATTTAAGGGAACCAAGCCTGGGTTTACCATGATGAGAAATTTATCTACAAGAAAAAGACAAAGTGTACATGCAGGATAAGATAATGTCCCCAACACTACGATTTCAGAAGGTGCAGATCCTGAGGATCTCTCCTCTCACTGGTTTTCTGAAATAGCCATTTATTCTATTTATTCTACGTGGGAACCAACATTGTATTCTTCAATTAGAATAAAATGCAAATACCATTGTTAGTGATTTTTACCCAAGTCCTTTATGAGGTGATGTTCCAATAACAATGGGGCATAAAATACTGTGAGAGCCCTTTTCCAGATTTACTCAGCAAATTGAGTTCAGCTTGTTGTTATTATGTCTTTAAAGAGCAAACCTTCTGTAACAGAGGCTGGGCTTCCACAGTATGTATCAAGGAAAAAAAAAAGAATGGGGAAACATCTGAATAATTTAAAATAATAAAGAGCTAAATTCCCTCACCTACCCTAAGTGTCTGTAGAATTTCTGTCTTCAGCATTCCCACTAAGTTCCATTTTAGTTTCCCAGAGTCATGCAATTACAAATCTATAATAATCTTTTCTTTCTGCTTAGAGCTTTCCAAGTAATTTACTGTACATCATTCCAAACTGAGAAGTGGGGATGTTGTAACTCATGTGGACGAAATAATTAATGGCAGTGATGCAGCTAGCAGCACCATGTTTCCTGACAACATTCTCACTTTATTGTCACAAGATCATGGGCCATTTTCCTTCCGTTTGAAATCTGGGGAGAGAAGATCACATAAATGAAATTGACGTCAGTGATCTTCCAGTCTGGTTTCATTTTAAAATGAGGTAATGTGCTCAAAACAGTCATCAAGACCCATCTCTAGGGACCTGCTGCAATTGGCTGGAGATAGACTGAGTGGGACCAACACAAAAATTATTTTCAAAAGTTCCCTCAGGGAATTTTTTATGAGTAGCCAGAGTTAGAGAGAAATAATCTGAATCATTCTCTTCTTTAATTTTTATTTTCTGAGCATATCAACTCAAAACATCTTTATGAAAAATAAATCCAAATTTTCCATAGTTCTCTTTTCCCCTTTCAGAAGTTACTTAGATTCAATTCTTAGAAGAGTTTATTAAAATACAGACAAAAGGATGCATTTCTAAAAAGTTCAGAGCTTAGAGAAACTGAGTGAAGAAGATAGTCTGCCAGTGCTGTATGTAGAGGGCAGTGACGGAGAGGGGGGTGGATTTCTGACTTGCGGGTGATAGTCAGCTTCTTGATTGGGGTCATGGTTACATAGATGTGTTTCTCTGAGAACATTCATCAATTTCTACAGTTACAATTTATGTGCTTTTTTGTATGTATGTTATACTGTAAATAACCTTTTTAAAAAATTAAAAGATATGTTGAGGTGAATTAACAATGAAAGTGAGGATAATGAGGATGATAGCGATCTTTCACTAAACACTGATTTCACACCAGTCATTCTGTTAAATATCTTTCTTGCATCATACTGATGAACCGTCCTGAGAAACCATAAGGTAGATATTATTATGATCCTTTATTTGCATATAAAGAAATTGAAATATAGATGGGAATTAAATTACTTCCCTAGGATTTCACATTTAATTCAGGGCTTGGAATAAGACCTAAACAGCCCTGGTTCCATTACTCATGTTTTTAACCACAATCTTTCAGCCATGGGAGGCACAATATAATTTATGAAAGTATGAAGACAACATTGATGACACAAATTTTCTAAGTTTTTTCTTCCTTGGTCCTCAATCGTATTCACCCCACTTGACAAGATGTTTCCCATTTTTGAACTAGCAAATAGGACATGATAGGGACATGCTGCCCATCAGGTGGATTGGCCATCTGCATTGACTGCATTCAGTATGGATGTTCCATGTTCCATCCAATTCTTGCAGAAAGCACAGGGGAAGGAACTGCTATCACTCCCGGTGATGAAGTGGAGTTAGCACAGTCAGTGAACCTGCCCAAGGCCACCCAGAATGTCTGCTGGGTTAAAAAAAAAAAAAAAAAAAAAGGAATAATTTGGGAAATTGGCAACTTTATTGGGAAAAACTTTTTACTCTCAAGATCAGCCTGTGAAAGGCTATGGAGGGTGCTTTGCCTCCTTCTTGAGTTGCTAAATTCCCCACTCCAAGTTAGGATCTTTCTCCCTCTCCTAAATGCAGTAGGACCCTCTCTCTCTCTACTTCTGCTGACTCATTTACCCAAATCAACCTTACATTATAGTTACATAATGATTTGCAACTCTGAGTAAATTACATTCTTAGAAGGCAGGTCTTGTGTTTTATTTATTTTTATCTTACCAATAATGCTTTCCTAGGAACATTCCCACAGTAAAAAAAATCATGGACATTTTTTGAAATTGAATTGGATTAAAATGATGGTCTTTGCATAACACTATAGCAAAATAAAACATAATTTCATTTATTCATTCACAAACCATTGAAAGTATTACATCTTCTTTTTAATAAAATTTATGTAAAAAGCCCTTTTAGTCCTTTCTTTAAAATAAAAGAGCTTGTTAGCTTCAGGCAAATTTTTTTTAATTTATTTATTCATTTTATTTTATTTTATTTTTAAGATTTTATTTATTTATTCATGAGAGACACAGAGAGAGAGAGAAGCAGAGATACAGGCAGAGGGAGAAGCAGGCTCCATGCAGGAAGCCAGATGTGGGATTCGATCCCAGGGTCCTGGGATCATGACCCAAGCAAAGGTAGATGCTCAACCACTGAGCCACCCAGGCACCTAAACCTTTCCCTGTCTTAAGGGTTACAAATAATTTTCAGTGTTTGTTATTTTTTTCTTTTTACTTTTGCTATGATATTTTTGCCACCCTCCATTTTGATATAGTTCAAGTGATCAAGTAGTTAAATTGATTAATATCTCGATTTAGATAGTCTACTTTTTTGTGGCATGTTTAGAACAGAATTTCTTGCTTAAAGACTTTTTAAATTATCCATTTTTCTAGTTTCTTTCTATGCTGTGCTAGCTTGAATGCCCTGAGATAACCAGGGTTATGGCATAATGTATGTGCTCCCAATTGCAACATTACATTTTATTTTCTCCATGTATGTCATGTACATTATCGCTCAGCTTTGATTGGTTAAGAGACATACCCACTTACAACTCTTCTTTACATAGTAGAAGATTCCATAGTATTCCTCGTATGATTATATGACTGTACCACATTTTAATGTATTCTTCCATCCATCTCTCCCCCTCCACAGATGGATGCTTAATTTGTTTGTCGTTATTTTATTTGTTTGTTTGTTTGTTTATTTATTATTTAAATTCTGGTTAGTTAGTGTACAGTGTAATATTAGTTTCAGGTGAATAATTTTTGATTCAACCCTTCCATACAACACCCAGTGCTCATCATGACAAGTGCCCTCCTGAATCCCCATCACCTAGTTCCCCCAACCCCCTCCCACATTTCCTCCAGTGACCATAAGTGTGTGCTCTGCAGTTAGGAGTCTGTTTCTTGGTTTGTCTCTCTCTGTCTCTTTTCCTTATGCACTTTTGAATTCCACATATGAGTGACTTATCTTTATTTCCTTCCTCCTTCTCCTTCTCTTCCTCCTCTTCTTCTTTTAATTTTAATGAATGCATTTTAATAGTTTTTATTTATGTAAAATAGAATTCTAGACACATGTTATTATTGAGTAGTAGATTATCAGGTTATATATCCTTTAAATTTAATATGATACCTTAATAACTTTCAAAAAACTGCAGTGTTTCATTTTGAATAGTTATGGCCCTAAATGCTAATGAATTAGCCATTTGCGCACTTTCTGTGAATTGCATGTTTATATTTTTGACAGATCTTGTGTGGGTTTATTTATCTTCTTCTACTATTTGCTTGAACTTTGTGTGTATGTAGTACATCATCTAATTTGACCACTCTACATATGTCACAAATATTAGCTGAAAACTTCTTTTGTCTTTTGCCTTTCTGCCATTAAAATGTCTTAACTTCTTGTGAATGTCATTTGACAACATCTGTTTTAATAGCTTCTACATTTCTTTACTTGTTCAGAAAAGCTTTCCAGACCATATGTTATACAATATTCTTAATTTTCCCCTATATTGTAATATAATTTTTTGAATGTTATATGATCTACCTTAAGTTTTTTTAAAATACATTTAGATAAGTGGGGCACATGGATGGCTCAGTGGTTGAGCATCTGCCTTAGGCTCAGGGCATGATTCTGGGGTCCTGGGACTGAGTCTCACATCAGGCTCCCTCCAGGGACCCTGTTTCTCCCTCTGCCTATATCTCTGCCTCTCTGTGTGTGTGTCTCTCAGGAAAAAATATATAAAATACTTTTAAAAATTTAGATAAGCTATTTGCCTCAAAATATTTACCAAATATCTATTTTCTATGGTGATACATTAACATATTTATTTGAGTAAATTATAAACTGTAATATTTTTTTAAATATTTTATTTAATTATTTATTCATGAGAGACACAGAGAGAGAGAGAGAGAGGGGCAGAGAGAGAAGCAGGCTCCATGCAGGGAGCCTGATGTAGGACTCCATCCAGGGACTCCAGGATCACACTCCGGGCTGAAGGTGGCGCTAAACTGCTGAGCCACCCGGGCTGCCCCAAACTGTAATCTTTTGTATAGATTTTCCCATATTATCTTATCCAATTACAACTGTTGTGGGTCACACCATTGGTGTGTTGCTGTTATCACAATTAGCTGTATCATTGGAAACATACCATAGTCCATCTTCTACCTTCTGTGAGGAGGAATTGAGGAGGAGTGAAGAACTAAATCCTAGTAGATTCCTAATATCTCCAGTAAATTACTGTATGGGTTTTCTCCTCCTATTTTCAGAGAACTCCTGCAAAACTACAGGATATCCAAAGTTTTTAAAGATTTTTTTTTTCCCATTCACTTAACACCTTCAATTAATTATTTGTGAGATGACATTTTTGGATTTGTTGTCCAATATATGGGGCTGCAGATGGCAGGTGAGAGCTGAGGTTACTCTGGTGACCAGGAAACAGAGTAGGAGGACACTGCTGTGATCAAGATTAAAGATGGTGGAGGCTTGCTGTAGGACAGCGGGAGTGGGAGGGAAGGATGGACTTGAGTGTACAGCTGCCCAAATCCATCCTCTGTGTTGTGACTATAAAATCGGCCCCCTGGATGAGAGCAGGGATTAGCTAGAGCAGGATGGCCCATGCTCCATCGGATGCAGTTATTATTATTGGTGGCCCCTTTCCTTGCAACTGGATCTTACTTTATGTTTATTCTTTTTTTAAAAAGATTTTATTTATTTATTTATGAGAGACAGAGAGAGAAGCAGAGACATAGGCAGAGGGAGAAGCAAGCTCCCTGCAAGGAGCCTGATGCAGGATTCAATGCCAGGACCCTGGGATCATGACAATCAACCACTGAGCCAAAACGCATCCCTATGTTTACTTAAATTCTATGAAATCCAGTTGATTCTCCCTTCCCTTTGGATCCATGGTTTTCCGCAGCATGCCATCATGGCAACACGCTAAAGATCCTGGGTTATAATGGTATTAAGACTATTCACAACACATCTCCCTCTGAATTAGGAGTATTTGTCCATTGCTGTGGATGTTAATCTTGTTAATATATGTTTAATTTTGTGTATAATCTCTTTTATAGACTTAAGGTAAAACACTGGAACGGATGATGATAGTTAAGAGAACTCTAAAGTCTCTAATCATCATCAGGAATGGAGAAATAGCAGCCTGAGCCATTATGCTAATTGGGTTTGTTGAAACACAGCAAAGTTACTGTAAATAAATGCTTGCAAGTGTTCTTTTATGTAACATAAGTAATTTAACAGCCAACACTTTTACAATGACTTGCTAAAGCAGTAGTTGGGAGGCTCCATGTATGAGTGAAAATCAAATTTTTAAAACTCAAACTGCCAAAATGTACTTAGGAAATTTGAAAAGAGACTTAAATTTGTATTATTGCACACAAAAAATCAGGTATGATTTCTCAAAATTGGGATCTGACTGCTATAACAACTTTTAAGTAAGATTTAGTTAATAGAAAATACTTAAGACTATCTTGGTGCCATTATACTTCAGTCTTCATATTGCTAAACATATTTGAGCTTATGATGCATAAATTTCTTTAAGTTGAAAATTTGAAAAATTTTATGAGATACAATATAATTCAAAAGACTGGTAGACCAGAACACCTGGGTGGCTCAGCAGTTAAGTGTCTGCCTTCAGCCCAGGGCGTGATCCTGGAATCCAGGGATTGAGACCCACATCAGGCTCCTTGCATGGAACCTGCTTCTCCTTCTGCCTGTGTCTCTGCCTTTCTCTCATGAATAAATAAATAAAATCTTAAAAAAAAAAAAAAAGACTGGTAGACTTAGATTATTTGTAAGGTAATTTATTAATTTGTATTTCATCAAATTGGGTTTTGGTTTTGGTTTTTTGGTTTTGTTTTTTGGGTGTTTTGTTTTGTTTTGTTTTGTTTTGTTTTTTTGCTAAGTGTATGCTTAGTTTTCCCTTTTGTATTTATTAGGATGATGGCTTCTCTGCTTTTGTCACTGCTCACAATACCAAATTACTTTGTAGCATTCCTTTATTTCCCATAAAACAGGATTTTCCCAGCCCTTTTTAAGATTAGAAACCAGCATCAGACCAGAGGGAAACAGGTAGGCTCACACACTGACTTCTGTAAAATGATGCCAACACACTAAAATCTTCACCTCTTCTGATCCTGGTATGTGGTTGTGGGTGTATTTGTGGACAAGTACTTTCATAACTGAAAATTATTTTTATGACAATGTTTGGCAGAGACTAATGAGGAAAGGACATTTTTAATATGAAAATATGAAGAAAGATTTTTTAATATCTAAATAAAAATCTAGGGATCCCTGGGTGGCGCAGTGGTTTGGCGCCTGCCTTTGGCCCAGGGCGCGATCCTGGAGACCTGGGATCGAATCCCACGTCAGGCTCCCGGTGCATGGAGCCTGCTTCTCCCTCTGCCTATGTCTCTGCCTCTCTCTCTCTCTCTCTGTGTGACTATCATAAATAAATAAAAATTTAAAATAAATAAATAAATAAATAAAAATCTGCACATTTTTCTTAGGCTCTTGATCCTTTGTATTATACTTATTTTGAGGACTCCTTGAACCATCAGAATCTTTTGAGTTATGTAGTTATGACACTTTTCATTAAGGACCATATGAAAGCAGAATTCAATGAGTAAGACTAACATGGATCTGAATATTCTATTGAAATTTTTAAAAGCAAAAAACCATTCAGAAGATTAATTCCAGGCAGCCAAGTGGATCAGTGGTTTAGCACCACCTTCGGCCCAGGGCCTGATCCTTGAGACACAGGATAGAGTCCCATGTCTGGCTCCCTGCATGGAGCATGCTTCTCCCTCTGCCTGTGTCTCTGCCCCTCTCTCTCTCTCTTTGTCATGAATGGATAAATAAAAATCTTTAAAAAATGGAAAAAGAAGATTAATTCCAAGTTTTAGGCTTGTTGTTTTTTTGTTTTACTTTTTGAGAATTTATGCTTCCTTAAAACTCAAAAACCCCTTTTCCCCCTTCTCTTTCTTGAAAGGCATGTCTTCTTAAGTGTGTAACAAGCTACATCAATTTAATCATAAGCTTTCATAAACTTCCAATTACATACATATCCCAAAAAACTTTGTTGTAAATATATATATCACAACATAATGGAAATGTACAATTATGGACTGAAATCCTCATGCTTCTACAGAAAACATTTGGAAATACATTTCTGAAAATTTACATCACCTAAACAATTAAGAGAGCAGTAATATTCCAAGATGGCTGTCCAAACATGTTTGACTTATTTTTTTAAGATTTTATTTATTTATTCATGAAAGACACAGAGAGAGAGAGACAGAGAGACAGAGACACAGAGACACAGAGACACAGAGACACAGGCAGAGGGAGAAGCCGGCTCCATGCAGGGAGCCAGATGCAGGACTTGATCCCAGAACTCCGGGATCATGACCTGAGCAGGAGGCAGAGGCTCAACCGCTGAGCCACCCAAGCGTCCCTCAACATTATCCATTTTTAAACTACAATATAGACAACATTCTAAATAAGAGTGTCATTGAATGATAATGAACATTAGCTTTTGAGGTGGACCTCTTTGGGTTCCTGATCCATCTCTGACATTTATTAGCACTTTGAATTAAGAAACTTAAAACATTCTAAGCACCACTTTCCTCAACTTTAAAATCTGTGAACTATCCATGTCTCTGTGAATAAATTAAGTGGAATAAATTCCATAAAATATATGACATTTCTGAAATGCTTAGTAAATAAAACCTATTACTAAGCATTTTTATTGCTTTTTTTTTTAATGAAAGGATGGATATTGATGGCTTCCTATTCTTTCATCTTTACATATGGAATAGGATGTCCATTCATTTCTGGGTAGATATAATTTTTATTAGTTATTACAAAATTTGGGATCAAACTATAGCATCAAAGCAAGATGTGATTATGTTTTAATATATGCTCTTATCAATATTTGACTCTTTTCTGCACCCAGGTTTTTCAGGGGAACGTAATTTTGTCACTGAGACCTAAGGTATAAAAACGACATCTGAGAAAATGTTTGAAGAGGTAGCTCTGTCTCCACACATTTGATTGACATTCAAAAGATTTAGCATTAAATTTGCTGAGGCCAACTTCACTAGTATCCACTTTTGATGAAGTGCAGTGAGGTCAGAGGCAATGATAGCAGAAACATTTTTACAATCATAACAATTAAAAATAACTACTGCTACTACAAATATATTTACAATTTAAAATACACCAGGGGATCCCTGGGTGGCTCAGTGGGTTTAGCGCCTGCCTTCTGCCTAGGGCGTGATCCTGGTTCCCAGGATGGAGTCCTGCATCAGGCTCCCTGCATGGAGCCTGCTTCTCCCTCTGCCTGTGTCTCTGCCTCTCTCTCTGGCTCTCTGTGTCCCTCATGAATAAATAAATAAAATCTTTAAAAAATAAAAAATGAATTGTAAAAATTTAAAAAAAAATAAAATACACCAGAATCACAAGGAGTAGTTTTCTGATTATATGAAAATCTATTATAATTCAAGTGACAAGTGCATACCTTGAAATAGTATAAAATCTACTATTGGGTTATCTAGGTTTTGCAAAATAAACGAATGTCTATTTTTCTCTTACATGAAAATGGAATATTTGTTCCCACTCTTTAAAATTCTTAGAATAGCTTTCTTCCCACTATCAGGTGCCCTTTAAATATACAGCATTTTTGTATCAAATAAAAAGGCAATTGTCACTTACTGAGAGAGAAATGGTTTAGATCCCCAAATTAATAAAATTTACACAGCATTTTTAACTGTACTTTTGCTGCAGACTGGCAAATATTTTAACAAGTGGAGATAAAGCTCAAGTCCATGCCTACAGCATGTTAGCAGCACCTCATCGAAATGTGGAGAAAGGGGGTTATTTAGAGTTCAAACGTAGGCCAGCCCCTTCCCCCACCAGATTAAAAGCAAGGGCAAAAGAGGTCTTTCATATTCTGAAAAAAATAAATAAATTCAGGGTATGTGAAATAGGAACTAAAATATTATGTGTGTAACAATTATGTGATAGATTGAGTATTACATTTCAGGGAGTATGAAAGCTATAATAAATTCAGTCAAATTGGTTCAAATATAATGATGTCAATTATACTTCACAGAAGCCTGTGCTCCAGTTCCATGGTCAGTGGCTTTCTTGTTTGTAATATGCCAGTCTACACTTCGCCTTTATTATACAAATGGAAATTCTCTTCAGAATCTTATCATGTACGAAGCAAATTCACGCTCAAGATATATTCCTTAAACTATAATCTAATAGACCTTAATCACATTAAAACAGGACTGATTAATAAGTAATATGTTTTGATTTTGCATTATATTTGGTAGTCTTAGAACATATTTATTATTCAGCACAAAATTACACTGTTGCTTTATTTCATGAATTGAGCCACCAGGCATAGATGCCACTAGTAACTAAAATACAGGTAACTGAAGAACACACTCAAGGGAAAAGTAGTTGTGAAACTGTTTTAGCATCAACTTTACCTTTGTTTGATCTTTTTAAAAAAAGCATATAGATAATTATGGCTAATGAAAATGCTTATTGTTCCCAGTAACAATATTGTTCTCAGCTGATGTGATGCCCTTTTTTGGAGATCTCAAGCAACAAATCTACCAAAATCAATATCCCAAGAAAAATTTACTAAAGGAATAATATACTCATGCTACAAGATGAGAAGATAAAGATATATTTTTAAATCACCAGGAGCATCATTTGCCAAAGTAGAAATGCTTTGTTTCTGTTCTTGCTCCCTTCTGTTAAGTGGATTTCATAGGGAAAGATGTATGAAGGAATGAAAGACAATTTGCCATCATGATATTTCAGATTTTAAACTTAGCATAGTCTATTAGACTCAATTTATACACACAGATTACACACATAGTGTCATTTTGAATAAATAGAAAAAATATATGCACATATGAAATAATCTCATGTCCATGATTTTCAATTGTGTAATTTTGAACAATACACCTTGAAACATTTTGAGATTCACTAAATTTTAATATTAAAATCTTAAATGAAATAATACATATGCACTCATTAATCAAAAGAGCCATACATAGCATGCATTCTACAAAGATTAGTTTATTTTCACCTTCCCTGGGAAAGGGGGGGGGGGGGCATTGGGATGGGGGGGAAGAGAGATAATTTTTTTCTATGGCTTTCTACACAGTAGATAAAATGAAAGTTCCATATAAATAAAAATCTCAATATTTCCCATGGCTCACATTGTTCTTTGACAGAAATTGTTCATTGCGTGCTGAGAAAATGAAGCTTAATTTTGCACTCCCAGCCATTTTGGAGTTATGAGATGATGGTATTCTATGTCTTCTGCTGTATTAGGGCTGGTGCTAGGTCCTCTGATAGAGGACATATTTTAGCAGAGGGCTGCACATCCTAAGAAAATATGGGCAGGGGTAGGAGAATGCTCAACCCAGCCATGGCCCGTATGTTCTAACCTGCAGCGCATGCAGCAGAGGTGGTTGCCAAACCTGCCAGAGATAATTGTTTGATGAACTTGGAGAGCTGCTTGAGTCAGCTTCAATGTTCTTTCCCCTGCTATCATATATTTTTGGTCATCTGGAAGTTAAACCAAAGACAAAAATCAGACATGATTTTAAGCTCATTGCTCCACCCATCCTACCCTCACCATAGTCTCCATCTTAACTACTTTTTCTTTAGGTGGCATTGGTATTAGAAACAAAAGAAGGGAAGCATACTTAGGTCATTTTAAAAACATACACTGTGATGTCAATCTGCACAGCTTTTCCTGTTTTAGAAACAAATGTAAATTTATTAGCAAAAATGGCAGCAAGGAAAGTGATTTTCACCACTAGCACCAACTTTTATTGGCAATTGCTTAACTGCATTTCTCAATATTAATTAACTGTATCTCTCAAGCCAGCGCCTATGAAACTTTGGGTAAAAGGAAACGTGTTTCCAGCAAAGCTTCTATACCAGATAGTGATTTAAAACACTACACAAGGACCTGTAACGTCCCATAATTTACAAACCCAGACTTTGGGAACGAAAGGCTCCAGACGGCATGCTGGAAGTTTGGAGAGAGCCCTTATCCTGTGCACCTTGACCTCCTGAACCAAAGCTGACGGCCAGTCAATCGTAAGCCTTCAGTTGTGCTCCAGTCCAAAAGCTGACATGTGAGCATTAGCTGTGGTGACAGGCTGCTCTAACTTGGCTGTCATCTGGCCCATTTTCTACACAAACCATCAACATAATTCACTCTAAAGGGCTCTCTGAGAGGGCCTAATGCTTTTTCTTTCTTCCCTTATACAGTGTAGAATTTAGGACAGCTTATTTTAATTTGATGACCTGCACTATGATCTAATAAGGGACAGCTGTGGCAGCTAAGTCCCCAGGCTATTTATTGTCAATTAGAATGAATCCTAAATAAACTCCCTTCATTCTAAACTTGACCCATTCTTGAATGGTAGACAAAAATGGCACTTAGAGAAGGAAATGTGGGGAAGCGGAAGAAAGAGCCGATGGAATGTAAAAACTATGAAAGAGAGGACTCTTCAAATACAATTAGAAGGATGAGCAGTGATAATGACATTTTGATGTCAAATAATTGCTATTGAAATTTTGGTAGTGTGAAAGATAGCCATGGGGGTAGCACAAAAGATATCAAGCTGTCAGATAAAATGTATTGTGTTATTAGAGTTAAGCTAAAAATAAATGTATTTTATGTGAAAAAGATAGTCTTGATTCAAACAGAGAAGATAAAATGGACTAGAGCAGTGGATTACAAACCCTTTCTGTCTGTTATTCATAATAGATAAATATTTTCCAGGAAGACCTGGGAACATTGGGACACAAATCCATATAGATCTATCAAAATAAATTCTGAAATAATACTTATTTTCCCTGGTGTGATGAACTCTGTTTGTATTCTGTTCTCTCCTCCCTTATATTAAAAACAAATGCTAGTCACAACTCACTAAATTGATTTTGCCACTCCCTCAAGTCAGAAACCACAGTTTGAAACATAGTATTCCAGAAACAAGGAAGTAACTACAAAAAGGAAATTTCCAAAGAATATTTTAAGCATTTAAATACTGATCCTCAGAGGGGATTTAACAGTTCAATGAAGAAGCAAAAGTATATTATGACAGTATCGTTGACTGCTTCCCTGAGTATGAAGGGCATGGTGGAAAGCATAAAGAGGAAGGAAACATCATAGTGTATGACCAGTATCCTTAAGGGTAGCTGTGCATTGTTTTCTAAGCACTTCTCACTTACGTAACTAGAATATGAAACGATAATTTCTCAGTGTCCTTGGCAACCCTCATACAAATAAATGTTAGATAAGTGATAATGGATGCCATGTAAAATCAAGATACAAAGGAGCCTAGAATGTGAGTAGGTATCAGCTGAATGATTTTCCCCATTTTGCTAAAATCCAACTTTTAAAAGGACTTTTGAAGTATTCAGAATTATACTGAGATTGCACAACAGTTTTGAAAGTTATTGTAAGGGCAGAATTGACAAGGAGAATTGTTGAAAGGGATCAGCTTTCCCTGGTAGAGGACAAAATGTGTCAAAGAGTGCTGTCAGTTTGTAACCATTTGCTGTGGATACCTTTCTTTGTCTCCCTGGCTGAGGTAGGAAAAAGCTGTAGTTGGGCTGGCTATCCTGAGGGACCCCAGCCTGCACATAAAAGAAGCCATTGAAGTCCACCTTTCTGGATGTCCTGCACAGAAACTCATTCTCTTCAGCCGGGTGGGGTGAGATCCTAGAATTTATTTGTGGTCGCCTCAGCCTGAAGGATCTCTGGAGCCTTAATTAATGGGCTTGTTCTTAAATTCAGAACACTCTGACTTTATTCATGTGCATATAAGCTACTATATCAGTTCTTTTGCCTTCTTTAACAAATAATAAAATAATTTAATAAAAAAAATTATATATTTATATATTTATAAATATAAATTTATATTTATAAATATTTATATATTTAATATTTAATAAAAAATAAAAACTGTCAAGAAATAAGAAATGGGATCATATCTAAGCAGTGAAGTCTAAGTATGATTTAAAAAAAATTATAATCCTAATCTTAGATTTTTCCAAAATATAGATGCCAACAAAAAGATGTTTTTAGTGTCTCAATCATCTGCCAAAATGGAAATATCTTTGGGAAAGACAATACATTTTATAGTGTTTCTCTTTATGTTGAAAATGGAACTCATATTTCATAAGCAAAACCATAGGTGAAAAATCCCTATGTCTACAGTAATATGTCCTTAACATGTGTTGGGGAGGAAAAGTTTTAGTATACTCTTCGATGTTCTTTTGGCTAGTCTAAGAATTAAACTGACATGAGATAGATTAACAGGAGAAAACCAAATTCAGATACTATGTGAGGACTCTGTAAGCAGCAGCCCCCAGGCAGTCAAATAATTGAGTTTATATGCCACTCAGAGCTAAAGAGAAAGGGGTAGGAGTCTGGAACTTCAAAGAGAAGAAAGAGAATTGACGAGCGATGAAAAGACCAAATGTTTGGTAAACAAATGTTTGCTGGGCCATGAGAAACAACAGGACTCAAAAGAGGAATTTCAACACACTGTGCTAGGTTCCCCCCTGTTTACCACGCTTAGTTCATATACTGTACTTATCTATGATAATACCTCCCTTGCTGGAGCAGGTCCTGTATCTAAATTTTTTAAGCATTCAGGAGGAAGGTAAAAAGAACAATTTCATGAGACTTTGTCTCTAAAATATAATCAGCCTAAAATAATCCACGTGTCAAAGAGACACATTTAATGGTGGCCAATTTCCTCCTATCAGATGGCAACAACAAAACCAGAGGAGATGAAAGAAACCGGTTCCCAACTAACATCCTGACTGTGGTTGTGGTTGTAATGATGAAAGAATCCTACAAATCTTCAGTCAGAGATGATTGCTGTAAACAGTTGGAATTCATAGGAGTTTGGTAGTGAGATTAGCTAGTAAACATGGCTACATGTGAGCAATGAGGACTTGCACAACCACTCTGAGACTGTGAGCACTCAGTTCTACTACTCAGCCTCACACAGAGAAGTAAATACTATGGGCATAATTTAGTAAGACGTTATCAAAACTTGCTTATTCTATTTGGCTACTTATACTTTTCTCCTCACAACTCACTGGTTATCTTGGGACATCCACTGAAGTGATAAGAACTAGAGTCTTTCACAGTTCCTCAGATTTGAACCAAAGTGAATTATGGAGATGAGGAAACACCTCATGCAATTACTATCTTGCATCAGTATTATTACCTTGGCATCAGTAATGGAAGTAAAAACATAAATGTAACGCTTTAATTTATGAAAGAGGACAGTGAGCCAATCTAGATACTTCATTATTACTGATAAATAATGAGTGAAAGACCTAAAATGTTGCTGTTCATTCTTATTTAGGAATGTTCAAAAATAAAGACAAAGCCACACAGACATAGACATACACACACACACACACACACACACACACAACGTGCCCATATGTGTTTTAGCCACAACCTATTTTCGAGCTGTGAATTACTGTGGTTGTGGCTATAATGACGAAAGAGTCCTACAAATCTTCAGTCAGAGATGACGTTGTAAACGGTTGGAATTCACAGGAGTGAATTCCCCCGGCATTACTGTTTTGTCTTGTTTTGTTCTGTTTTCCTTTTTTAAAAAAATGTAAAGTGAAATGAGCATAACTTTTGGTATCAGGAAAAAGCCTCTAATATCAAATCCTAGACTCACCCCTATTCAACAATAGGTGAAGATTTACAGCAATGGTTAAGAATTACCTTGCATCGTCTTCATGGAATCTATGTAGCCATTAAATACAATGAAGGAATAAAAATATCCAATCACTATAATGTACACCTGAAACTAATAGGATATTGCATGTCAGTTATACTTTCAGGGTACTTATGATATAGAGTTAAGGTGAAACTAAAACTAAAAATAATATGGTGTCAGCATCGTAAAACAATGCATATAAAGATAAAAATACATCAACCTATTTAAAAGCAAACCCTTGTGTGGTAACATAATGGACTATTCAACTTGCTTACACATATTAAAAGTATTTTATTTCCAAGTGTATTGCAATTTATACAGTGTTATTTATTGTGAGATGACTTCATAATCAAAGTAATATACATTTACATTTTAAAGTCCCCAATACTTTTGCATGCAAGGCATGTATATAATTCTATTTTCCCACAAAATATAAGGCTAACAAAGTGAATCTAAAATGTTATGCAACCTCATGGATAATTAGAAAAGTGTTTCTTAAAACAATGCTGTGATACAATCTGAGGGGTACAGTATTAATTGAGGCTGATGATTCCAAGTGTGGATGGAGATGATGCAGGGATATAGAAACTCTTCTACTGCTAGTTCAAGTATAATTTGCTAAAACCTTTTGGAAGAGAAATTTGACAATATTTGGGCAAGTTGAATATTCAACAACTTCACTTTTTAAAAAAGATTTTATTTATTTATTTGAGACAGAGAGCATGAAAGAGAGCAGAAAGCACAATCGGGGAGGGAGAAGCAGGTTTCCCAGAGGAGCAGGGAGCCCGACTGGGGCTTGATCCCAGGACTCTGGGATCATGACCTGAGCCGAAGGCCGACTCTTCACTGACTGAGTCACTCAGGAACTCCAAACAACTCCACGTTTAGGAACATATTCTAGAAAACCAATCCCACGTACGCAAAATGAGAACTATAGAAGTGCTTTCCTTGCAGTATTACATGCAATAACAAAAAAAGACTTGGAAATTTCACATTGTATCTCATTAGGGGAATAAATGAATACTGATTCATAAATTCAAACAAAGAAAATAAATTAAAATGAGCAAATTTGATCTTCATATCAAAATGAACAAACCTTGAAAACAATATTGACTGCAAAAGCAAGTTGCAAAAAGATATTGATATCATGATAGCATTTATATAAAGTCTAAAAAATACTACATATTTTTATAGATAGCAACAGCCAGTATAGGCTAAGGTAAAATCAACTTAAAGATAGAGGCTACATCCAGAAAAGTGAAGTGGAAGAGAATAAACCTGCAGGACAGTTAACTGCATTCAAAAAGCTGAAATAATAGCCTTAAAAATTCTACCTTTATTTCATCTGAGCTAAAACTCTGTGGACATCTGCTATACTCGTCTGTCTGCTTTTCTATATGTTTGAGAGAGCTAGCAATAAAAATAAATTCATTCTATAAAACTTTAAAAATGTACAGCTAAAATTAATTCAATATTAACTTTGAAGTATCAGTTTAGCTTTCTTCAATGTTTGCGGTGAGAGTTTTATCCCATATCTCACAAGAGCATCCTGTAGGGAAGGTCACATTCAGGAGAAGCATCTGTTTACAGTAAGTGCAATAAAAGGAGAAGTCAATTCCACACATACTGTAAATTCAACCGAAATTCTCCATGTGTTTCCTTTTGTTTTCTGTATGAAAATCAACATAATTGGTGCAGGTGCACCAAGTTACAAATCTTGCAGCTCTGTCAAACCACCACAGAGCTTACCTCGGCACTCTGCATTGTGCCTTTGAGAAAGGCCTTCCTTTATGGTGACTCTCCTCCCATGCCCTGTGACCTTTTATCAACTGGGTTGCAAGTCAATCAGGCTACTTCCCAGAGAGACAAGTCTACCTGGTATGATGATGATAAAAGGAAAAAAAAAATGATTTGACAATGACACAATAGTTTCCTAAATTACTTCGGATCTTAAAACAAAATAACACTGTAGACCATCCAGCAAATGTCTTGTTCTGAGTGCTGGAATAATTAAACCAATATTTTGCCCCAAGACTTTTATTTTAAATGCAGAGTTACCTAATGAAAACTGCTCTGGACAGTGGCCTTTCCCCAAGCAATAAGTCATAAAGATTTGAAAGGTAATCATTTTAAAACTCCTCTATACAATTGATTTCTTAAAGGAAATACTCTCACTTCATTTTTTTGTACAGAATAAACATGATCGATGTATCTGCTTATGTTTACCCCGACTGGGAATTTTAGTTGTTTCAGGCTGACACTATCCTCAAAACTATTTTAGAATAGAAATAAGTTTTATAGAAAAAAGACTTGAAACATAGAGGTGTCTAACTTTTTGTGCTAGGAATCTGTCGTTCTAAGGGGCACACTGTGAATCATGGTCCATCGTGGTTGAGCAGGATGCTCATCGTTCATAACTTCTATTATGTTAAAAAAAAAAAACTTCTATTATGTTAAGAATAGCTGGTGCCATGAGACCTGCACAGGGCATGGCCTATGCACAACCGCCATGTCCACCTCTTCCAATCATAGAGTCCAAAATCAACTGAAAAGCTCTTGGTAAATCGTAGCTGGACGGACCATAACTCTGTCATCTCTATAAATATTTAAAATGTGTATTCTATAAATACTTAAAAAAAGACTAATGACCATTGGACCTGACCATCTTGCCAGTCATGATGTGAGATAGAATTTCTTCTTCTAGTTTTGTTACAATGGATAACACAATTTATAACATGTATTGAGATGTTGCAATGAAGTCACTATATGATAGACAAACATAGATGTGGAGGCCAAGAAAATTAAGGCCATTCCACTTTAAGTTCAGCGTTAGCACAAGTACAACCATCCCAGGCCCCTGTGAATAAGAGCTGAAATTTACATTACTTCAGTTACAGGGAAAAACAAAAACAAAAACAAACAAACGAAAAAACCCCAAAAAAACACCTTACAGCTTAATGCCCTAGAAAGCCCCATATCAGAATGTAAACAGAACTTGAGAAATTCCTCCACCCCTTCTGGAGGTCCCCTAGACCAGCCCATAAAACTACACTGAAACCCACCTCGGGGTCCAAGTCCCTGCTCCGTTGTGTTGGGTGTACTTGGACCCAAGCTCGAGCTTATAAATAAACCCTCGTGTGTTTGCATCGGTGTCGGCTCCTTGGTGGTTTCTCAGATTCGCAATCTTGGGCACAACAATAGATAGTAAATGTTATCTAATAATATATAATGCATGTATTTACATTATCTTTCTATATGCAGGCATCCCACTTTTTGAAAGGTTGCTTTTATTAAAGACCTACACTGGTACCTGTTTTTGCTAACTGAAAAAAATCCAGGGAGGAATTTTACTTTTATGATATAAGGGGGAAGTAAAAATAGCATTCAATATTTGTTCTGCAGCAAGCCCTCTCAGAGGCAGGGCACACTGCACACAATGAGAGTTGTACACTGAAGCTCCTTCCCCAAGAACAGCATGCGGGATCTCTGCGTCCAGCCTCCAGAGCCCTAAAATCTATCTGTGAGCATCTGGGCTGTTTCTCTATTTATTTTGTGTATCCAGTAGTGAGATATGTCCTCAGGTCTCAGAAAATCCTAACGGAGGCTTTTGTTTGAGTCTGGGAATTTTTCCCAGGTAAAGTAATGGTAATTGCTTCTTCACTTTATGGCATGTCAGCTTGCAGAATGTTTCATAGGAATGCCCTACTGTGGAATAGTGGGGGAAACCTATACATATATGACATCAATCATCTTTAGGTATTTAGCAGGCCCAACAGATAATGCAAATATTTATCTGTTCTAAAACCTCCAATTTATGTCCATTTTATAGTTTCGGTAGCAGCTGAATTTTACAAGCAATCTTATTTAAGAATATAAGTTGTTATTTTGATTCTTATAATTTCTGTACCAATCTGTACTACTAGTTTGGCGTTCCCAAGCGGGTCACCTCGATTTTTTTCCCTTTGTTTTTTCCAAGGCCACATTATTTTCCTGATGTACATGAACCAGCTGTATAAATACCTCCTGCTATACAGAAAGAGGGGATACAAAAAGAGAATTGTGGAAAACGTATTACCTTTATAAGGTTAACCTTGAAACCAAGGATTTCAGCTCTCATTGGTATCTTTTTTCCCATGGTATATTCTGTAGAACTTGTAAGTTATATTCCTTATATTCTGACATAAGGAATGTATTGTATACCAGAATAGTTTACTAGAAGTTGTTCATTTAGTTTGACTTTTCAAGGTCCTATTCAAATAGTGGCTGATATTGTAAGGTCCCTTACACAGTATCTGTTTGCAAGTGCATTCTTCTAGAACTTTCACTACTTAGAAACTAGAATCTAGATATCATTTCTAACCACCTTCTGGACAGGGCGGCCACATGATTAAATTCTTGCCCAGAATTTGTAAATGGAAATTTGCTGGAGGGAATGTCCCTCTGCAGATTGAAAGTCAAGGGAAAAGGACATCTGGTCCTATCATGCCCCCTCTGTCAGGTACTTGGGGATGACTCCCAGAGATTTGGAAGGACACTAAAGATAGCAATAGAAAACAGCAGCAGTCTGGCTCTAAGACAACATTCTTAACTAGTTGTACCTTCCTTGGTCTATCTACTGCAGGGCCTCTGATTAGAAAAAAAAAAAAAAAAAATTGTCCCATACCTTGAAACCTACTTCTAGTCAGGATTTCTACTGCTGGTACTGAGATGCAATCCTAGCTCACCCCATCCAATTTGTCAATGAGAATTAGTATTCTTTTTATATACTCTTCTGATATTTTTCTATATGATAGATACAAGCTATAATTATTTTAGGTTACATCTCTTCCTATCTTTATGAAATGTATCTGAGCCATGTAGTTTTTTAAGAGACAAAATGCTAGTGTGAGCAAATAAATATCCCCTGATTCAAACAGATGGTCCAGTCAGGAGCATGGTGCCTGGAATAAAATTGTCTTGACACAATTCTCCATGATGGCCAATCATTCCAAGTTTTTCGCCCATATCATTAACACAGCTTTCATGTTGATAAGGAAAGATATATAGTGCTCTTTTAAAAGTTGCTTTTCAAGGATTTTGGCTCTGTGTCCACTCCTTCACTGCAGCCATACTCAGTCATTGACAAACTTGGCCATAATTTTGTTTGTCCTTATTCAATTTTGTTTCTTCCCCAGAGATGCCTCAATCTCAGTATAGTGAAAAGTAACCTATGTTGGATTAAGAAAAGCAGAGTTAAAGGAGCCCACCATTCATTTCTGATACACATGCATTCTCCCTCATTTCCTTTCTGATGTTATCTTTCCTTGCTATAAATATCTCTCACCTCATGAAACAATTGGTCTTACAGTTTAAAAGCATATTGATCAAGCTTCATGTAACAATCACTGTGGCTGGGTTGATAATGTCAAGCCCTGTTCTATAATGTAATTGTGATATTGTTATAATTCACACCCTTTGACTACCTCTGGTGCATACCCTACTCTTACTGTGCTTTTGTCGTTTATGATTTCAACAGATGCCGTGGCTCATCCTGCAGCCCTGTACCATAATCTGACTGTGTTCTCTGAGCCCTCTCTGTTTCAGGTTACTTTGCAAAGACAGGAAGATAGAGAAGTCTCTGCAAACATAGAGTCATTTCTCATCAGCTCAAAAAGAAATGTTATTTGTCTTGTCGTCTCCCCCTCCTCCTCTTCCTCCTCCTCCTCCTCCTCCTCTTCCTTCCTCCTCCTCCTTCTGCTTCTTCTTTTGGTGAAGTGAAGTAGGAAACTGCAGAATAGTGCCAGGAGGTAAATACTACAAACCTATGACTTCCTTTTCATTTAGAAAACTTTATATTGCAAAGAGAATGAATTTTAGAGATATCACTATGATATAGTTTCCCAAGATCTCTATGGCTCAAAAAAGTCCGAACTGAAGCTTCTACATTACAAATTCATGCATTTGCAAAATAACGTACTTCATTTTCCTCAATAAAAAGTGTATCCATTTCTTAAATATGTTTTTTTTCCCTCTTAATGGAAATCCCCACACCTTTCTATCAAGATTAACCCAACCTACAATTAAACTTGGATCTGTAGTTATATAAAATTTGATGTGATACATCAAATACTAATCTATTTATCTGAAATCAATATTTGAAAGCATTTTACTTCATCACAAAAATATATGGAAAGGCTTTATATATGATGCTGAAGTGTTTCTGAAGATTGATCTTAATGACACCAAGAGGAGATATTTCTGCAATTGCACAAAATAGTAAGTTTAATAAAGAATAATTCATGACAGATTTAATA
Organism: Canis aureus; assembly: GCF_053574225.1. Taxonomy (NCBI): domain Eukaryota; kingdom Metazoa; phylum Chordata; class Mammalia; order Carnivora; family Canidae; genus Canis; species Canis aureus. The sequence goes on from NC_135627.1 coordinate 8,267,113, forward strand.
TAGAATATAGCCTATTTATATTTCAGGATATTGTATTTATATCTTCTTGAAATTTATGTTATAAGTCACAGACTCAAAGAAAACTTTTTCTTGACAGTTAATATTGCTGTCATAATCTATCATAAATTAATCTAAAATGTGTAGTATGTTTTATTTACTCATCTTATCTTCCATGAAGTGAAATTCCCCAATTTCTCCATTCTGAATTTGACTCTAAATGCTGAGAATTCTAAGGAGCAATATAAGTGCTATTCATAAATACATGATCTGGACCACAGCCACCCTGTGTCAGGTCACTTCACAGGCCACCTGCTCTTCCCTTAAATGTTGTACAAAATGTTTACACTAGAGACTCTCTGGACCCCCACTGGGTCCATAAGCTAATTTAGATTTCTGTAAGTTGAATTTCTGTATGAAAATTATTGTAAGTTCCCCAGGTGTAACAGTGGGCTGGATGTTATTATTTAGGAAGCTTTTTTTTTTTCCTTATTGATGGCAACACTGCAATAATTCAAACCTCTTGAGTCCATGCTAAATATAACCTTATCTAAATTGAATCAAAACTCAAGTTTTATGTTACAAAATGGTGTAGGATACACTCAAGTGAAAAATCAGCACATCGTTAAAAATGACAGATATGAGACAGGTTGTTTTCTGATGGATTGAAAAAAGAAGAAGATAATAGAAAAATGGATAATCTCAAGACAAAATAGGATGAGTTTGATATGTCACACTGCTTCTTGCCAGATAAAATGTATAGTTGGATCAACAATATTTCTTAAATTAGCAAAAATTAATGAGATGGACAGGGCACACAGGAGGGAAGCCAGCACCCCCAGTGCTGGTCGTCAAGGTCGACTTTTAGACTTTGACATTGCTACATGCTGTGTGACTTTGAGGAGATGATTCAGTCTTTCCTTGTCTACTTTTACTGATGCACATCATTACATTGATGAACATGTTTTTATTTCTTACTGAGAAACTGCAAGTGAACTCTATCTAATTCATGGAGAATCCACAAAATACCCATACAGTTGTCATGTGTAATGACATTAGACTTTCACATTTTTCTTTCTTTTTTTTTTTTTTTTTTGATCCAGAAAACAGCCTCAAGAGAACTGGTGCTACTATTTACCACGAATAAAAACAATTTTAAAAACATCCCGAAGGAGATGAGATGCCTGGGTGGCTCAGCAGTTGAACATTTGCCTTCAGCTCAGATCATGATCCTGGAGTCCTGGGATCGAGTCCTATGTCGGGCTCCTTGCATGGAGACTGTTTCTCCCTCTCTGTGTCTCTCATAAATAAATAAATAAAATCTTAAAAAAAAATACTGACGGGGCTCCTGGATGGCTCAGTCAGTTAAGCAATCTGCCTTTGGCTCTGGTCATGATCTCAAGGTCCAGGATGGAACCCCCAGTGGGACCCCCTGCTTAGTAGGGAGTCTGCTTCTCCCTCTCCCTCTCTGTGCCCCTCTCCTGCTTATGCTCTCTCTCCTTTTCCTCTCTCTCTCTCTCAAACAAATAAAATCTTTAAAAAATAAATAAATACTGAAGAAATAACTAAACACTAGATCTGATCTCTAGAATCGCCATGCTTATCAATATGTGAGACTTTTCCACCAATAGAACCAGTGCTGTCTTGCTTTATGTTTTGAATACCAAAAGGTGGAGAGCCTTCTCTTTGTGAAGGGCTGGCCATCTCAGGCAGACAAAGAAACCAAGATTCCCGCGGCATAGTTTCCTCCTTCCTTACCTTGTTGAGTGCTAAGCCATGACTCAGTTTCTCAGTAAGAAATAAATGACTCAGTTAAGAGACAGAAGGGCTGGCATTTCTAGGCTTCACCTCCTTTTATCTTTTATCTTGCTCCTCCACTTCTTGGGAAAATTGACTATTGTTTCTCTCTTTTAGTAACTTTTGCACATTTGGATCTTCTCAATCTTTGCCATTAAACCCTAAGTGGGAAGTTGCCCTCAATCCTTTTTCACCTTGGAGCAAAGTGGAGATGTTAGTGGGAAAGAAGGAAAGAGCAAGAAAGAGCAAGCAAGCTCTTTCTCCCATATCACAAATACCAAAGCATACATTTTATGTTGTACATCAAAAAAGAAATGACACTTAAAAAAAAAAGATTTTATTTATTTATTCATGAGAGACAGAGAGAGGGAGAGAGAGAGGCAGAGACACAGGCAGAGGGAGAGAAGCAGGCTCCATGCAGGAAGTCAGATGCAGGACTCGATCCCGGGTCTCCAGAATCAGGCCCTTGGTTGAAGGTGGCGCTAAAGCGCTGAGCCATCCAGGCTGCCTGAAACAACACTTTAGAAACGTCTGTAAATAAATACTGAAAATTACATTTGCTTTTGGAAAAAAATCATGTTTAAATAAAAATAGGATTCTTTATCATTCATTTTATTTGTAAGTAGATATTTCTTTTTTGAAGAATTAGATGAAGAATGTCAGTTATTGAAAAGTCTCAGATTTTCACTGAAATAATGGCACTTAAGTCTTTACCAATTTTTACTTTCTATCACTTTCATTTTTTAAAACAAATTGAAAGTGCTAATGGGGGGAGAGGTGGACAAAGATGTTCACATACACACAGCATCAGTGCAACCTTTGAATTAGATATCATTTCTTAGCCCAAAGTCGTTGAATATTTTTCTAGCTCTGAGAATGAAAGCTAAAGACCTACAGGACCTTTCATTGTCCTTTCTTTCAGCACTACCTCCCCCCACCCCACTTTCCCTCTTAATCCTGTAACTTCATCTGCTGCCCCTGCCTCAGTGTCCAAAGCCCAGTGCACTGACCACAGGCCTTTTACCTCCCCGCACCATCCATCGTCCCAGTTTAGTATACTGCTCCTGCTTTGTATTCAGCCTGTCCCACGACCAACTTCCTCACCTCCTTCAAGTCCTAACTCAAGTGCTTCCTGTTTTAATGAAACCTACTCCAGCCACCCTATGTGGGTTTGTAAATCAGACCTGCTGTAAACTCAGAACAAGATGCCTCAGACTCACAACTGTCCCTGTTGGAAAAAAAATAAATAAAATAAAATAAAATAAAATAAAATAAAATAAAATAAAATAAAATAAAATAAAATAAATAAATAAATAAATAAAAGGTACCCCTTCCTATAACCAATACAATAGACTTATAGTTGAACTCTAAAGTGTTTGGCAGAAGTCAAAAATGGAAACTACTTAATGACATGAGCATTGGACGGGAAGCATGTGTACAAATCACTGCATTTGCAATGAATAAAGTGACCCCAAAACATGCAGTCCTAGGCAACTATCATGTCTTTGTCTGTCACTTAGCCTTTTGCCTGTAGTGCATTTAGGGATAATTAGATAATTAATTCACCTGCATCAAATTTGAAGAACCTGTCTAATGTTTACTGCAAGACTTTACAAAGGACATTTAACTCAGGGTTGATGGGATAATAATTATCAAACTTCTCAATCTTGTTCCAAATAAATAAATGTCCAAATAAACAAACATCAAAGGGTTTCTACAGTAGGTTTCTACTAACTACAGACAAATGGTAAACTTGTGGAATAAATAATGCACTTTGATTAAGAAAAGATAATTCTAAAAAGTGGCTTCAAATATCCTTTAAACCAATCATAATTTCCATTTTTATTTTGCATCTCCAATGTCCATGAAATGATTAAACTGAAAAGATAAAAAATCGATCAAGAATTTAGCTGACAAAATTTGATGGAGCTCTCTAACCAAATTTGTGAAACACTAGATATGAAGCTCTTTTATAGTGCATATTTAATATATACCAAAAAACTCAAAGAAGTCCTTTCTTACAGAACAAAAATAAACTGGGATGGAAAAATTTTAATAATGCTTGTGAACTGATTATCTACCTTAGTAAATTATTTTCCCCATTTATTATCTAGTAAGATGATGTCACATATTTATTTTATATATAACCTGCCATTGTTCCATATATGAATTTGTTGTGCCTGTAAAATGAATTTTGGCTTCCATATAAACCTGAAAGACAAAACAGCATTAATATGTGATATATGTATAATTAATAAAAAATTTTAGATATTATTTACAATACATTATTAAATACTATTTAGTTTTGGTACATGTATGGGCATGTTAACAAAGAAAACACTTGTATGTGTTTTGCAAGTTTAAATGAAGATTTTATATCCCTGGTTATTGCTGAGCCAACCTCTTTTATCAGAGCTTCATAAATCTCACTGAATAAGATTTAGTTACATCAATATATTGTTGATTTTTATATGGTCTTTTGGGCTTAGAATAAAGAATAACAAAATGATATTGATTTGATTCAAGCTAGGTAAATCTTCCATGACCTTATTTCTTAACCAAGTATAATGTTCATGACTTCTAGATTAATCTGTGCAGAACAAATCCACATTTGTTCTTAAAATTCGAAGTATGAATGGGATGATAAAATTACTTTCTGGAAGATAGATTACACATCCTGTTTGTATCTCCTGTTTATGAACTGTCATTTATTTATCTATACTACTACCCTTATACAAATCTATTCAATATAAATTTTAAGTAATTTCATGGTTTTCAAGGAATAAATTGATATATATCTGAAAAAACAAGCAATCATTAGTAGGAATTAGTAGGAATACAGAACAGAACTAAGGCAGTAAGTAGTAAATAGAAAGGTAAGGAAGCAAATATAAAATATATTGAAAAATTCACTATAAAAGATGGTAACCCATATTTGAAGGCGTCAAAAATCAGAGGAGGGAATAGGTGAGATAACAGAGTTGCATCTTGGCTAAGTATGCTGGTAGTGATGAAATAAACAGATGGAAATTGCAGAAAGTGGGGTAGATTTGAAGAAAATAAAATCAATTTGGTTTTATTTTCATAAATATTTTATTCACTTATTTTGGGAGAAAGAGAAGGAAACTGCAAGTGTGGGAGGAGGGGCAGAGAGAAAGGGAGAGAGAGAATCTCAAGCAGACTCTCTGCTGACCATGCAGCCTGAAGCAGAATTCAATCTCATGACCCTGAGATCATGACCTGAGTCAAGATCGAGTCATATGCTTCACCAACTGAGCCACCCAGGCACCCCAATAAATTTGGCTTTAGACTGAAAATAAAGCACAAAGCTTAGGTGGAATGGTGTACTTTTGAAACTAAAATGTGGCTCAAGACTTCTGTTTCTTTTATGTCAAACCCTCAGCTCAGTCCCTTTTCAGAGTGATTTTCTTACAAGATGGAATACTGACATCAAATAGTAATGCTAACAGAAGTTCATGTATGGGCAGAAGGGAAAAGAATTAGGCATGAAATAATATAAGCACCTATCCAATGAACATTTTGGCATCCATATCATCTCCGTGAAGTTTAAGTGATTTATATAAATTGACTACAATACAACTTAGATACTCTCAAAGCTAAAATGAAAACTTCTTTAGTATTTGTCAAATTTAATTTATCAAATAGTATTATATTACACAGATACTCCCACTGTTAAAGAAGAGATTTTTTTATGCTCTAGGAATAACACCTTGTAAAACGTGTGTCACAATAGGTACACTAAAGGAATAAGAAAATAAGTCTTTCACTAATGTCCCTTTCCTGAAGCCAGTGCTTATATCTCTAAATAGATACCTCCTCCTTCCAAAACTCAAAAGACCATTACCGCTGGACTTGAGTTTCTGATTCTTCCGTGGGCTGGCTATTTTGTCTGGTTTTCATTCACCAAAGGGGCTGTACTTTGAATTACTGATAAAGCCAGACTTTGGCATTTCTTACTATTCCAACTCAGAATTTCTCTGGCCTCTTCTTACCTAATTTCTCCAGGTTAGGTATTTTGTGCCTCTTGTAGCCTACCCTACTAGTCTCTGTTATTATTCTTAGATTTTTGGCTGTTTCTTAAGGATTGGGTGAGATAATAAATATTAAAGAAACTTGCAATCAGAAAATACTGGAGGTACCTATTTTGTACATCCTGGTGTATTCTCAGAAATCTAACTGCTATAGACCAATTTAATTGAATGAATTTCTTGCCTCTGGCTTCTGGTTGTTTGGTCAATGGAAAAGCCCAAGAGAGATCAAAGATCTCTTCACAGGGTTCCTGATTCCTTTAATTAACAGCCACCTCTTCTGCCATTATCATTTATAAGACTCTCTTTCAGCTTTTCCTTAATCGCTCTTTCCTTGCCCCTGCAATCTTATTCTGGTAATGAGCTTCACTGGTGCAGGTCCAAGGTACTCCAAAATCTTTTATGCTTCCCAAAGCTCTACTCAATACCCTACTGAAATAGTCACTGTATCAAACCGGCTTCAAATTTCTTTTTTAAAAAAAGATTTTATATATTTATTCATGAGAGACACAGAAAGAGAAGCAGAGACATAGGCAGAGGGAGAAGCACGCTCCTTGCAGGCAGCCTGATGTGGGACTCAATCCCGGGACCCAGGATCACACCCTGAGCCAAAGGCAGATGCTCAACCGCTAAGCCACCCAGACATCCTTGTCTTCAAATTTCTTAATTTGATGTGCCATCTGTTTTCTTCTAGGAACCCAATGATGCAAGGAGTTAGCTTTCCTTGTCTGTCATCTTCCTTTCTCTTCTTTTTCTCTCCTTTCTCTTCCCTTTTTGGTATCTTCGTTTTTTTTTCCTCCCTTTCTTCCTTCTTTCATTCTTTCCCCTCAATTTCTATTCTGTTCCAGGGAAGAGACTTGATAGCCAATGATCAAGAGTTACAGAAACTTAAAGTCTATTATTTCAAGAGAAAGAAAAATATAATTTTACAAGTATTAATGATGTCAATTAATGGAATTTGATGTCTTGGATGGGCTGCCATTTATGGGAAGTACCATGGTGTAACTCAGTTGCTAGGGTCAAGGATGTTGTTACAGGCAATAAGTTGATTTTGAGAGGGTGTTATGTCATTGCTTTCAGTTCTAAAAATGTATGTTTCTCAAATAATACTGTTTAATAATTTCAGACTATGCATGAGATTTCTCAGATGTTTGGAAACTCAAATGTCAGATTGTCCAGAAGTAGACCCATACATCTTTGGTCAGTTGATTTTGACAGGGATGCCAAGTCTATTCAATCGGGAATGAATAACCTCTTCAAATGTTGGTGCTAGGACAACAGGATATCCACACATAAATGATTGGAGTTGCACTTCTTATTAACAACAAATACAGAAGTTAAATGAAAATAAATCAAAGACCTAAATGTAAAATCTAAATATACACAAAATCTTAAAAGAAACTAACTCAGTAAATCTCTGTGGCTTTGAATTTGGAAACAAATTCATAGAAATGACACCAGAAATGCATGAAATAAGATCCAAAATAGATAAACGGGACCTTATAAAAATTAAAACTATTGTGCGACAAGAGACAACATCAAGAAAATGAAAAGACAACCTACAGAGTGGGAGACAATATTTTCACGTTATAAATCTGACAAGAGTTGAGTATCTAGCATATACAAAGATCCCTTACAACTCAATAATGAAAATATAAATGATCCAATTTAAAAACAGGCAAAGGAATTGAATAGACATTCCTTCTCATTTATATATAAAGAAGATAATGTAAATAATTAACAAACATATGAAAAAATACTCAATAAAATTAATCACTAGGGAATTGAAAATCAAAGTTATGATGTAATAACAATTGAATGTACTAAGCTGGCTAAAACAAACATAACACTACAATAGAAAAGAACAAGTAGCAGTGAATTTGTGAAGAAATAAGATCACTCATACCTTATTGGTAGAAATATAAAAGGGTGTAGCTGCTGTATAGAAAGCAACTTGGTAGTTTCCTTGATAAGTTAAACATAGAATTGCCACATGACCCAGCAAATCTACTCCAATGCATATATACCCCAAGCAGGTCGTAGAAACAAATTGAATTGAATTGAAAACAGATATTCCAACAAATACTATACAATAACACACTATTTCCAATAGCCAAAAGGTGAAAATGACACAAATGTCCATAAGTAGATGAATGGATAAACATGTGATATGACCACACAATGGAATATCAATCAACCAAAAAAAAAAGCAATGAGTTGTGAAACATGCGATAGCCATTATAAACCTGCAAAACATTCTTCCCTGTGAAAGAGGCCAGATGCAAAAGGCCATATACTGGATTATTCCATTAATATAAAATATCCAAAGCAGGTAAATCCATAGAGACAGACAACTGACTAGTTGTTGCCAGGGCTGAGGCGAGGAGGGATGTGGAGGTAGTGACTGCTTAATGGGAAGGAAGTTTCCTTTTAAGGTGATGAATATGCCTTGAAATTAGGTAGAGGTGATGGTTACACAACATTCTGAGTATATTAAATACCACTGAATTTATACTTTAAAATGGTTAATTTTATATTATGTCAGTTATACTTTTTAAAAAATTGACAATAAATACCTAATCATTGCAAGTACATTTTCTGTGTTAGTTTGCTATGCTGGCTCTAAAGCTTTATTGACTACATATTCAAATAACACATAAGTAAAAGTTAATGTTTTTCAATGAGAAAAAGACATGTCTTGTTTTATTTTTCTTTTTTTTTTATTTTTTTTTTTCATGTCTTGTTTTAAAAAGGGTTTTTTGGGGATGCCTGGGTGGCTCAGTGGTTGAGCGTCTGCCTTCAGCCCAGGGTATGATATCGGGGTCCTGGGATCAAGTCCCACATAGGCTCCCTGCATGGAGCCTGCTCCCTCTGCCTGTGTCTCTGCCTCTCTCTCTGTGTGTCTCTCATGAATAGATAAATGGAATCTTTAAAATAAAACAAAAAATAAATAAATAAATAAATAAATAAATAATAAAATAAAAAGGTTTTTTGAAAGTAACAATGTATGCCTTTATTCAAATATATAAATTATAAATTAAAGTGATCTGTTTGCTATTTTACAGCAAATTGTAATGTGAAATATAAGATAAAAGGCACATTTTAAGAAATTATTCAATCAACTTAATTTCAGTAATGCTGCTGCAATATTTTATATTTTCTTATATTTTGCTTTTTCAATAGTTAATCACAATCTCTTGATTATTGGTGAAATAGGTTAAGCTGGAATGAAATATTTTCTCCTGAGTTACATGTTTAAGTTCAGCTATGTATTTAAAAATGTAATGTTCCAAAACATATTGCTACTATTACTTGTAACTGGTTTATAACCTAATTTTTTGTGAATCATTTTAATGATTTATTAGAATAGGTTCAATAATGACTTTGGGGGCAGCCTGGGTGGCTCAGCGGTTTAGCACCACCTTCAGCCCAGGGCGTGATCCTGGAGACCTGGGATCAAGTCCCATGTTGGGCTCCCTGCATGGAGCCTGCTTCTCCCTCTGCCTGTGTCTCTGCCTCTCTTTCTCATTCTCTCTCTCTCTCTCTCTCTCTTTCTCTCTCTCTCTTTCTCTCATGAATAAATAAATAAAATCTTTTAAAAAAATAATGACTTTGTATTATATCCCTGGTTTCAAATGCTAACAGTGTGCATTAAAACATTGAAATCCACAGACAAGGAAGGACTGCCTGACAGCTTTCTTCTGCATCTCTGCCCTCCACTTAGGTCCTAATTGTCCCTGACTATGGGCTCAGGTCTAGCTAAATGCTGACCTTGGTCTGGTTCACCAATCAAAGTCATTCTAGAGACTGATTCCAGGATCTGCTTGAATTCTTTCAATGTGTCATTTCAACATTCCCTAAGAATCCATTAGATGCTTGCTTTTGTTTGCTTGTTGTGGTTTTTGTGGGGGTTTTGTTGTTGTTGTTGTTAACTGGGCAACTTAAGACAATGCTGAACAAGGCATGGCAAATGTTCACAAAGATTCATTGTTTTATGGACACAAAAAACAAAAGACAGGTAAAGTAACCCTAATAAAATGGAATACACTTTTAAATATCTGAGGAAGAAAAGAAAACAGAGTACTCCACTCAAAAGAGGGATGTGCATAGCTAAGGAAAAATTCACAAAGGAAATATTTCATGAAATGCTTCTAAAGAGATGTGTATGGACAGCAGGTACAGTAGATCAGACATCAATCTGGCTTACCTTCTGTGGGCACTAAGACAACCCTCCCCTTTTTATCATCCTTGATCTCTTAGTCTCTGCTATTATACTTTGACATCTGGTCCTAATGTAGACTCCCAGATCCCCACTGGCTTTCTTTCTGGGATTTTACCCTTAACCAGCCTGCCAGGATCTATTAACCATATGTAGCCCAGCAAGACTCTGGGTGAGACCTCTCTCAACTTCTTGTCCTGCAGACAAGTGGAGAATCACCTAGGAGAGAAGGTAATTTTGCTTCTTCAAATGAGCAAAATTGCAATATTCAATATTTTATGGCTTTGTTCTTGACTATAACATCAAGCAGATATGAAAGTCCTAAATTCCAAGACAAAGTTTTTGCACATCCTCAACTGCAATGTTCTCAAAACAAGACTTTTTTCTCAGTGCTCATCAAGGTAAGTTCACTCTTAATCCCCTTCATCTGTCTTCCCATCCTCCCCTCCCCTCTGGCAACCACCACTTTGTTCTCTATAGTTGAGTCTTTTATTCTGTTTGTTCTTCTGTTTTGTTTCTTAAATTCAACATATGAGTGAAATCATATGGTATTTGTCTTTCTCTGTCAGACTTATTTCACTTAGCATACCACTCTCTAGATCCATCCATGTTGTTGCAAACAGTAAGATCTCATTCTTTTTTATGGCTGAGTAATACTCCATACTATATGTATACCACATCGTTTTATTCCATTCATCTGGGCACCTGGGTTGCTTTTGTCTCTTGGTTATTATAAATAATGATGCCATAAACATAGGAATGCATACATCTTTTTGAATTAGTGTTTTGTTTTCTTTGACTAAATATCCAGTAGTGGAATTGTTGAATCATATAGTAATTCTATTTTTAACTTTTTGAGGAACCTCCATATTGTTTTCCACAGTGGCTACACCAACTTGCATTTTCACCAGCAGTTCCCGAAGGTCCTTTTTTCTCCACATCCTCGCTAACACTTATTATTTCTTGTGTTTGAGTTTAGCCAATTTGATAGTGTATAGTGATATCTTATTGTGGTTTTAATTTGCATTTCCCTGGTGATTAGGGATATTGAGCATCTTTTCATGTGTTTGTTGGCTATCTGTATGTCTTCTGAGCAGGGATTATTCTTATGTTAGTGTGTATCCTCTAATACCTATAACTGTTCCTTGGGTCCATTGATTTCTTTTTGTTCATTAAACACACACGCACTGGGGATCCCTGGGTGGTTCAGCAGTTTAGCGCCTGCCTTCGGCCCAGGGCGAGATCCTGGAGTCCCGGGATCGAATCCCACATCGGGATCCCTGCATGGAGCCTGCTTCTCCCTCTGCCTGTGTCTCTGCCTCTCTCTCTCTCTCTCTGTTTGTGTCTCAGGAATAAATAAATACAATCTTAAAAAAAAAAAAAAAACACGCACTATGCATAATACACACGTACACTCTCTCACACACACACTCACTGGTTATTGTCCTAACAGTGAATTAACTTGAATTAAATGGTAACATCTAATACAGAAGGACATAGATTTTGTTGATCTGTTTGTTTAACAAGTTAAGGGAGAAGAATATCAAAATATAGGGCTTTTCCTCCCTTAAATCTAAAATTTATCTAAAAAATCTAAAACTAGGTTTTTAATCTAGTTTTTTAAAAATCTAATTTTTAAAATCTAAAACTAGAATTGTGGGCTTAGAAGGGAGAATCAAGGACTCTATAATAATCTTGTCAATCAATATAATCATAGAAATCACAAAACTCTGTACTTTTACATATTTCACTTTTTTTCTTGTTCAAGTGTCATCTTAATTCTCAAATCAATTCCATGTGCTAATATACTGGCATAAAGAAGTCACATGGCTCAGTCCTTGAGGAATTATGGTCATGTCCCTATTGTTCAAAATTCCAGACTGAAAACAGAAGTGTCCCAGAAGGCTTTAAGGAAAAAAAATATGATGCAGCTGTGTTTTTGATATTAAAAAAAGAAAACGATCCTGTCATCAGTAGTTTATGTTTAAGATATTTTAAAGAGCTTGCACATCCTTATGCTTCAAATCTCTGACAAAAGCAAAAGCCAAAGGCTGAAACAGCAGCTTATTTCTGCGTAGAGGTGGAAGCGCTTAGGGCCTCTTGCTTTCCTAAATTAAGCTAAAGATATCCAGCATTAAACACTTTTCCCATGATTGATGACACAGGAGAAAGGGCTGGTGGATGGACACGTCATGGGAAAGTTTTGGCCTTCCAGGATGAAGTATGGGGGAAAACATCCCCACTAGGAAAGTAAATTGTGAAAGAATTGCAAACTTCCTAGTATTAGTGGTAAAAGCATAAAGCTGCAGAATAACAAAGGCAAAGCATGAGAATTAGTTAAGCCCTTAAGGAAAATGTTTTGTTCGGCAAAAACAGGAAGAGAGCTCTGTCCTCTAAATGCAAAGTTGCTCCTCCTTATCTATCCACCCTCAGTAAAATACAGTGTTTGAATGGCTTTTCCCATTATGGTCAGGAACTAATGCTGATTATTGATCACGTTCTCATCTGATATCCGTGACCTCTAGCACATGTTTTTGAGGAACCTGGCTCTGAATTTTGGATTCCAAAATGGGGTTTGCAGGTGGAGACTCTTATGTGTAGAATAGACCTCATGGGCTTAAAAAAAAGAATTTTCTGTGATGGGAAAGTTCCCTAAAGTTTATCTCACTATAAGGGGGACCTAATGCCTAGGATTCCAATTATTTTCCTTGGTGAACTTCCACCCATTTCTTTCTTCTGAATACTTAGTAATGTATGAGGGCATAATTTTTTACCCCTCCTACCTCAGACCACAAGGATTAACAAGCAATAATATCCAAGGAAGATGAATGATAATAACAGTAGAAAAACACTCAGTCTTATGAATCTCTGAGTAGGTGAGAAGTATATTGGTATTATTCATTTCATTTCTTTTCTTTTCTTTTTTTTTTTTTTTTTTTGAGATAGAGAGGGCAACAGAGGAGGAGGGAGAGAAAGAATCTTAAGTAGGCTCCATATCCAGCATGGAGCCTAATGATGAGGGATGAGGAGCTTGATCTCACAACCCTGAGATCATGACCTGAGCTGAAATCAAGTCAGACACTCAACTGACTAGCCAGCCAGGCACCCCAACTCATTTATTCAGAATACACGGGGTCACAGATGTGCTCTGACATGTGCTTTCGACCATCATCTTCAGATCTGATCATCACCATCCAATGGCCTTATTCTGTGCTTATCTCTACCATTAAACAAGATGGACACTTGTTTTGGAGATTACTGATACTGCTCATATTGGCGCTGCCTATCTCAATGCTGCTTGTTTCCCAATACACAGTCATGGGGTGGTTAGAGAAGTGTTTCTTTTAATAAATGTCTTAATTTTGTTAAACAAAAGGATACATGTGATCTCCCTGTTTTAGTGTGTTGGTTTGTTTTGCTTTTCAGTGGCATCTCCAATACTATGTCCCCTTTTATTATATGGACCCGAACTTGTTCTCTTACTTCAGGATGATCTGGGTACCTGCAATGCCCACAATAATATTTGCACTGTTTGTAGACATCAGTAGCCTACCATTGTGATGTATTTTAGGGCCTGCTAACTTTTCCCCAAGATCCATTTCTGCTTTCCTCTTAAATGCTGGAGTGCCCAGGGAGTTACATTTTTTAATCTTCTTGCTCTTAGATGTGGTGATGCTTCTATGTTCTTACCAATGGAATGTGAAAAGTGAGAACTGCAATTATATTGGAAGCTACATGTTGAAGAGTGCAGAGCTGCCCTCTAGCATAGTTTCTTGGAATACTTGCAATAGGAGAGTCCCACCTAGGTTTTACTCTATAAAGAAATTACCTTTAATTTTATCTGAACTACTGCACGTTGGGTCTTTGTTATAGCAACTCAGCCATAGCCTACTTAGCATACTATAATTTATGCTGTTTTATATTGAAGTATAATTAATATGCAGTGTTACAATAGTTTCAAGTGTGGTAATGATTGAAAAATTCTGTACATTACTCAGTGTTCATCATGGTAAGTGTACTCTTAATCCCTTTGTCTATTTCATCAATCCCCCCACCTACCTTCCTTCTAGCAACCATTAAATTGTTCTCTGTATTTAAGAGTCTAGTTTTTTGTTCATCTCTCTTTTCTTTGTTAATTTGCTATTTTTTTCTTAAATTCCACATGTGAGTGCAATCAAGTGGCATTTTTCTTTCTCTTTCCGCCTTATTTTACTTATGTTATACCCTCTAGGTCCATCCATGTTGTCACAAATGGCAAGATATCATTCTTTTTTATGGCTAAGTAATATTCTTATATGTGTTGTGTGTATGTATACACAACATCTCCTTTATCCATTCATCTATGGATGGACATTCGGTTTGCTCTTCATATCTTGGCTATTGTATATAATGCTTCAGTAAATGTAAGGGCACATATATCTTTTTGAATTAATGTTTTCTTTTTTTTTTTTTTTTATTTATGATAGTCACAGAGAGAGAGAGAGAGAGAGAGAGAGGCAGAGACATAGGCAGAGGGAGAAGCAGGCTCCATGCACCGGGAGCCCGATGTGGGATTCGATCCCGGGTCTCCAGGATCGCGCCCTGGGCCAAAGGCAGGCGCCAAACCGCTGCGCCACCCAGGGATCCCTATTTTTAATTTTTTGAAGAAACTCCATACTATTTTCCACAGTGGCCACACCAGTTTGCGTTCCCAACAACAGCACATAAGGGCTCCTTTTTCCCTACATCCTCATCAACACTTACTACCCTTAACACAACTGAATTGACTAGATATGAACACAGGATATGTGAAAGATGCAACCTCAGGAAAATTCTTGAGCAGGTGATATTTCTCTAATCATACATGGTAAGGAGTGTGAAACACAGATTATTTTATTACTTAGAAAAATTTGTGTATAGGTATCATTGAACTAAGATGCTTGGAATTTAAGAATGGAACCTGGGACATGGAATACATTTTCTGAAAACTGTACAAGTTATTAACATCATTTTAACTTGTAATAGAGAAAGAGAGAGAATTAGAGTTCCATGTGAGAACTACTAACATTTTTTGGAAAGTGAAGTATAAGAAGAATATGGGAGGCACCTGGGTGGCTGGCTCGGTGGTTGAGCATCTGCCTTTGGTCAGGGAGTGATCCCAGAGTCCTGGGATGGAATCCTCCCTCTGCCTATGTCTCTACCTCTTTCTCTGTGTCTCTCATGAATACATAAATAAAATATTTTTAAAAAAGAAGAAGGAGAAGATTGAAATAGGATAGTTAATCAAATACTAACATTCAGCATTTTTTAAGAGTAAAGTATTTTATTTCACCAAATATTTTGTTTAAAAATTAATAATAGTAATATATTTAATTTTAAAATTTATATATACTTATTGTAAAAAAATTAAATATAGGCTAATAAAATAGAAAGTTCTTATCTAAATCAAGATCTCCCATCAGAAGAGGCAGAGTTGCAGCCTAACAATGCAAGAAGCAGTTTTAGATTACAGGGCGGGGTCTTTGCCATTAAAAGCAATTCCTTGTCTCTCTCTCTCTTTCTCTGGAAAAGAACTTGAAAAATTGACAATCTTTCTAACAGGATGCAGCCCCTTTTTTCACTTCATTCCTTCCTTTGAGAATAATTACTTACCATGTCAGGTTCTTAAACCATCTACAATAATTCTGATCCGTTATTCTCAACTTACCCCAAATTTAATTATGAAATTAAGGACCTCCCATATAAACTTTCCTTTGCAACATCCCATTAACAAAAAAAAAAAAAAGAAAGAAATAAAAATAATTTTTATTATATGTAACCTGAATTTTCCTGGATTGTGGCCCTTAGGAAATTTCACGAGGATTACTGTTCATGTCAATCAGGAAATCTCTAAGCATCACCCAGTATCTGAGCTGTAACCAGAAGGGCAAAAAAATAAGTAAATAACAATAAATCTTCTTGCTCTTGGAAAGTGGTGATGTTTATATCACATCCCAGTTGTATAAGGGCTTGGGCAAAGAATCTGAACATTCCTAAAATGTAGAGGGGCATAATTCCCTCTCCAGAACACAATGAGCTTGTGCAGCTGTCCCTACTTCCATTTTTGGTAATTATATTAAGACCAGGTCACACGGAGATTATATTGTGCAATTAGTAGTAAGAGCACATACCTGAACTTCAACTTATAAAGAGATAATTACTAAGTAATGTAAGGTAAATGTTCTTCTAGGTCATCAGTCCTGACACTAATGTTCTTACTACTTTACTACAGATAATGATAATAATAAAAAATAGTAATAAGAAGCTATACTTTAGAGTGCCCACTCTGGGCCACACAGTATTCTATGCACCTCATTTGTCGCTCATTTGATCCTCATCCAAAATGACACTGTAGTATGGGTATTCCTACTTTCCCATCTAACAGATAAGGAAACTGAGCAAAAGAAGATAAATGACTCTTCTATATGCCCCACTTATTTTTTTGAAGATTTTACTTACTTACTTACTTACTTACTTTATTTATGTATTTATTTATTTATTTATTTATTTATTTATTTATTTATTTGCAAGACACACACACAGAGAAAGAGAGAGAGAGAGAGATCTCAGGAGGGAGAGGGAGAGAATCTTCAAGCAGACTCCCCACTGAACCCAGAACCTGAGGCCAGATCATGGCCTGGGTTAAAGCCAAGAGTCAGATGCTTAACTGACTTAGCCACCTGGGTACCTCTACTCCATTCATGTTAAGACCTTGCAAAAATCTAGATTGGAAATGGATAGCCAACACCTTATATGCATTGGGAGGAAGTGCTGAAGTAGAGCACAGCAACTAGGGGACTGGGACGAAGAGATGGGGAGGGACCAGCAGACATATATCTCCAAGCAGCACTGAAATCATATATTTGGAATAGGGCCAAGGCCATTTGCCATTTTCCAAGGCCAAACTTGGCAGTTTAGAAAGATATTTTAAAAGGAACGATTTGGGTTGAATCAATCCTAGAAGCTATCCAATAAGTGCTCTCAAACCCAGCTTTCTACATGTTATAGGTTAAAGTTTGCTGATTAGAACATGGATTACTGTCAGAATTCACAAGAGCTACTTACAAATGATGCTTTATTTTAAAAGAATCCACGATTAAATTATTTTACTGGCTAAACTGAAAAATGTTTACATTTTCTCCAGTTTCTGCATGTTTATAGTCTCAGAATGCAAGTTAGACAAAGCACAAGCACTGTGATCCATGACATGCAGACTTCAGTATGACATGCTTGGTTTAACACCATGTGTCTTAAAGTCAACTCGTGTGGACTGTTGAGAGATTACATTTGACAATGATACACTATCCATATAGTTATAGAATATGCTTTTTCTCTAATAATGTAGAAAATCAAATTAGTTTTTCACTTCATTTTGCACATGTAGATGTTGTCATAATGGGCAAGAAATTAGACACAAGTTCTGTTGTGGTATATTTGTTCTTTGCCTAAATAATACTTAATGAGCAATATGGTTCACTAAGTGAATTCAAAATATGAAAATGAATTATGCAAATTAGAAGAACTGATAGCTAACTGTTATTAAAATAATTTACTTATCTTTTACCACAGATCAATTACTATGGCAAAGGTTATTTTTATATAATTAATAATAATCACTGCTAATCCATTTCTTGAACAGCCATAGACCAAGTGTAATAAGCTGTATAAAAGCATGGGATTATGTCAAATATCTGACACTGCAGGCAACAGACCACATTTTACCTAAGCGCTGTGCCAAGGATGTGTTTAGGAGTAAGATTATGAGTTCAGCTTTGGCCTTTGGATACACCTTCAGACAATCAAATGAATATTTAAATGCATATACTTGAAGATCTTTAGAGAGATTTGTGTTAGAAATACAATTTGCAAGTCAGCAGTAATTGAAGCCATGACGATGAGTGTAGTCACTCTAGGAAAATATTATCGATTGAGTTGTAAAAGAATGATGTCTAATGCAGGGCACTGAAGAACTCAAATATCCAATGGTCAGACTCTGGCAGGATCTTCAAAGAAAAACATTATGGAGTGGTCAGAGAGGAAGATAGAAAATCAGCAAGACTGGTAAGCACAGGATGAGTTCAGTAAACCTGACAGTGTTGGTTGTACATAAGAAGGTGGGAAAAACACAACCCTCCTCTAAAGATTTTAAACTTGTCTGACTCTACTGGAGGCCTAAAATACACATAAACACATGCAGGCCCACGTATACAGATGCACACACATAGTTGATATATTCAGTGCACACATGCATCTTCACCAGAGCGTAAATATCTACCTGGGGACCCAGAAATGTGGTAAATGTTGAAAAGGAGGGAATATGGCCAATTAAATTATACTGGAAGGTCATGCAAGGTAATAACCAAAGAGAATCAATATGTTTTATTTCAGTTCTAGATACATATGGTCATTAAATAAAATGGCAAACAAACTTGATATGAGGCAAGGTAATGCATGTTTAATGCCAATATTCATTGGTAAGGTAGTAATTGCCATTAACACTTACTGTGTACTTGTATGTGGGTGGAACTGTATTGATAGGGGGTTTTACACTAAATTTTCAGTTTAAATCCTTTAACAATTCCATGAAGTAGGAATAATACATTATATAATTACATAATACAGTATAAATGCTTTTTTTAAATTGATGTTTATAGAACTTGAGTAATTTTCTCTAGATAGCTAATAAGTTGTAGAGATATTATGCCAATCCAGATGTGTGGGAACTTCAAGCATCAGTTTTAAACATTAGATCACCAACATAAGCTTCAATATGAATAAAAGGAGAACATGATGATGCCTCTCCTTTGTAGAAATGGAGCCATAAAATCAACTTGACAGTGAGTATACTTGACTTTAGTCAACAGAGATAAGTCTCAAAGGGCACTGGATGTGCACAGCAATTTTAAGGGCTTTGACTAAAGCAGCAAATCTCCCCTCTGAATCCCATGTTCCCAGTAGCATTTGTTGATTTTCAACGGAAAGAATAAACAAAATTAGAACATGGTACCATCTATTTTTGATGATTTCAGTTTGTTTTATCATTTATTTTTTATCTGAGGCTATGGGACTTGTGAATATACATCCTGCTTTATGTATATCCTCTAATACAAGCTTGCATTTCCACTATTATCATTTGTGTTGTTGTTATTGTAAATGCAGTATCAATCTCTATGAGCTAAATACACCACGACTCATGTAAAAATATTTCTATTGCAAGTACCAATAATAGTAATACATAAAAGTGTAAAATGTAATATCTAATTTATTAAATTCACTGAATAGAAAGGACTCTTAGGTTAAATGTTAGTACGGAAAGTAGGAGAGGAATGGAGAGAGCATTTCAGATGCTCTGGAGGAAACATTTTGTTCCATTTTAATACATCAAGGTTAGGAAATAACAGCTGAAAAGCTATTTCTACAAGTGAAAAATGCTGTCCATTAGAAGAAAAGGATGAAGTTATATAACAGTAGTAAAATGGCATTAATGGGAATTTTTACTGTAAAAAAATAAAGTCATTCACTTGTGATTTGTGTCTACACTCTTTTGGTGTACTTATATAAATTCAGTTCCGTAATCCAGATAAAAAGAATTTATTTCCCTTCCATTATTATATTAACAATAAAATTGGTCACATAATTAAGCTCAAAATGACACCCTAGTTTTAGAATCTTGTACATGTAAATATTTTTAATAGTCTCTTGTACACCATGTATCACCAAATTTCAAAAAAATATTCATTTTCTTAGAAAACAGGTCCAATGGGAAGTCGCATGAAGCTTATCTTTTTAAAAATTTGGAAGGCATTCTCCAGAGTAAAATTAATTTATATTAGCTAAAATAACTATATATTTTGGAAGTTAGGGCCTCCCAAAAGTTTTATTTCTGTATCAAAATGAGAGCAATATTAGATCCTCACTAGATTCTTAAGAAGACCTTTTGAAAATCTGAATTTGTATCATTTTTTAAAAATTAGATAAAGAGAAAAAGTACTGCAAGGATTAGGGAAGAAAGATGAGTAAAAAATAATAATTTAATCAATAGTTGCATTCAGTTCATGCATGGCTGGATACAATTTTCATGTAACAATGTAGTGTTGTTGTTTTCTTTAACAATGAAGTTTTTACATTACCTTCTATCATTTGCCCTTCATATTTTTTACAACTTTGGTTAATCTAAATACATGCCCATCTGGTAGGATAAAAATAATTAATATCCAGAATGTTTCCATGAAGATGATATTAATTTTACAAGATGATGGAGACATCCTGTAAAGTTGCACACAACAGGAGTCGGGAGAAAAGAAATACAGTGACAAATAATTCAAGCACCAGCTCAGTGCAATCCTATTTCTAATCAGCCGTAACCTATACAGAAACAAAAACAAAAACAAAGTCACTAGATTGGAGAAATTTGTCTCTATAAATGGCCAAGATACTTACAAGTCCCTTTTGCTCTGATTGTGGATTCCCCACATACCTTTCAGACCTGTAGTTTTTAATCCAAAGTAGTCTTATCCACTTAGAATGGCTATGCTATGTAAATAAACTGTATCAATAAGTAGAAGTTAAGATCTCTGTTAGACACGTTAGCATTGATTTTGTCCGTTACTATATTAAAATTGGGTGCAATTTCATTGTTTTTCTAAAAATAATCCCTCTTTTAATTAGCTGGCGGAATAGCATTCCTAGAACTTCAAAGCATAGGTCTGAACCCATGGTGAATGACCCAGGTGTGTTTCTTGGTGTGTGGCTCCCTCCACCCAGCTGCTCATTCCACCTATCAAGAATGAAGCAGGCACTGGCTTCCAGGACATGTTTTTCATGTACTCTATTCTGATACAATTCTCAAAAATAAGTTATTACAAAACTATAAGAAACACAATAAAATATAGAATTATGATTTAGGCAGAACAGATATATATTTACATTAAGCAGTACAATATAATGAATGATTTCTATAGTAAACTTGACTATGTCCACATTTCCACTACTACTAGTATTTAGAGAAGAATATTACAGCAGAATGACTTCTAAAGTCAGGGAGACTTCTGTTCAAAAACTCCTACTCTTCCTTCTTTATTTAGTTCTATCACCTCAATCCCTAGAATTTTTTTTTTTGTATTTTGTGTTCAATATTTTGTATTCATATTCACTATAGAAGAACTCTATGATATGGAAGATAAAATTAAAAGAAAATAGCTTGAATGTTCTCTCAGATGATATACGAACAGTAGAACGCTCTCTTAATTAACTTCGAGAATTAGTAGTTGCCAAAAAGAGTGTCCATAACTTACATAGCTTAATATTTATTGATACTCTACAATGTAGTATTTCATTTTGTTGTATAAACTAACATATTCAAAATTTACTATACTGTAGTTATAATTCAGTGATACTAATTTGATATTCTGCATGTCTTTTCTGGATATGGTCCAGTTGGAAAAAATGGTAATTTAGAGGATAATTTAACTGTTATTACCATAAGACAGCCATCTATGCCTCTTAATATGTAAATGGAAGTAAAGGCAAATGTTATTTGCATTGGTTTTATTGAAATATTTTGAAATAAGATATATTACAGTACAAGAATTGAAATTCATAATAAACAGCACTGAGAACCTCTAATGCATGTAATATTACATAATAAGGTTCAGAAATTATGATAAAAGAAAATTAATATTTCACTATGTACTTATCCTAATATTTAGTTAATTCATTCCAAAAGCATGCCTGCTAAAATATCTACTCTGTCAAGAGAACTATGAAGTAATAAAAAAAAAAAAACACCACATAGAAATATTTAATTTTCCCTCAAGGATCACACAATCTACTTAGAAATAATAGACACACAGATTTAAGCAACCAGAGAAAAAATCCACATAGTATCTAAAAAATGTGATGGGTCATCATCCAGGCTTCAGAGTAAAAATTTTTGGTCCTTTCCCTCATCCCATGACCCTTCAAATGAGTGAATATACTTAATTTTTTTCAGTCCATGAAGCCAATTGCTTTGGTGTTTGGAGGAAGTGCAAGATGTTCTACAAGTGTTACCCCAAAGGTTAACAATGCTTAGTGCAACGGTCAGAAAAGCTTTTTTCTAAAAAGGGCCAGTTAGTATTTTAGGATTTGTGTACAAAGTTTCTCCTATTCAACTTCTGCCATCATAGACAAAATCAGCCATAGACAAGACAAGAACAAATGAGAATGGCTGTGTTTCCCCTAAATGTTATGGGCAGAAACAGAATTGGCCTGCCAGCTGTAGTTAGGGAACCTCTGGTCTGGTGGATCACCCAGGTCCTTATCTAATTTCATATCTCAATTGGCTAGTTAGTGAGGAAGTCTCTTCTCTAACTATAGTCTAACTATAGTGGCTTGAAGTGTAGGCTCATTCCATCACTGAATTTTGCTTCCAGATTAACCAACAGTTGGCCACTCTTCTGTGGAAATCTTTGTTAAGCACGTGACCCTCTGTGCCCTTCCTGATTATCAGACTCTAGCTTCTCACTTGCTTCCCAAATTGTACCTCAAGCTTGCCATTTCCTTCTATAATTCACTTCTGTTCAAATACCAAAGATAACAACCCAAAACAATAAGCCTTAAGGAATGAAGGCCTTTATTCTTCCAGAGTCTGTGCTAAATGCTTTACATACATAAGGGATTTAACACAGAGATGGTAAGTTGCATATTAAAAGATACATCTGTGTGAATTATACATATTCTCTTCCTTCATACTCTCTCACAGGTAGATATCCAGGACCCTTTCCCAGATCTCCAGGAAACAAAACTAAGATTCAAGGAAGCCACAGGTCTAAGTACAACATAAATGCAATGTCTTTAGTGAGTTTCTCATGACTAGAGATTACTTAAGAAGCGGGGTGTGCACCGAGAATGAAGGCTGGTGGGAGAAGCCTCTCAGAGACAGGGGTCCCTCCCAGGAACAATGAACAAAGACCAGTCAGAAAAGACCCAGCAAAGGCCTCTCTTGGCGTGTGTCCTGCTCCTTACACAAATACACCTAATAGCCACAAATCCCACACATAAGCCTAACATGGAGAGACTAAACACTGGGTTCGAGTCACATAGACATTGGTAGACATAGAATAAATCACAAAGACAGCTTCATTCATTTGTTTCTTTATGAATGGATCAATACTGATTTTTTTTTTCAAATGCCTTTCCTGTGTTCATGTTGAAGAACATGTATTTTTTTTCTCCTTTATTTGCTTATGTGGTAAAGTCCATTGATGAATCTTTTAATGTTATATTAAATTTATTTAGCTTAACACCCTCTGGGTCACACTCAATTACTCTTTTTAATATGTTTCTAAATTCAACTTGCTAATATTCTATTATTTTTTTTTTAGTTTAAATTCATCAGGGATATTATTCAACAATTTTCTTTTCTTGAAAGATCCTTGTCTGATATTGGGATTGGGGTCATTGTGGCCTCATAAAACAAGTTGGGGTACATTCCCCATTTTTTTTTACTTGTAAAGATGTTTGTATGAGTTTTGTATTCTTTCTTTCTTAAACATTTGTTAGATTCACCTGTGAAGCACATCAGATTTATTTTTGTAGGAAAATATTTGTTGATTTCCATTTCTTTAATAGATTTAAGTTTAAGATTTTGCATTTTTTTACTATGTCAGCTTAATAAGCGGTATTGATAAGGAATTTAAGAAATTTGTCTTATTCTTCGAAGTTTTATTTTATTTTATTTTTTTTTATTTTTTTTCTTTTATTGGTGTTCAATTTACTAACATACAGAATAACACCCAGTGCCCGTCACCCATTCACTCCCACCCCCCGCCCTCCTCCCCTTCTACCACCCCTAGTTCGTTTCCCAGAGTTAGCAGTCTTTACGTTCTGTCTCCCTTTCTGATATTTCCCACACATTTCTTCTCCCTTCCCTTATTTTCCCTTTCACTATTATTTATATTCCCCAAATGAATGAGAACATATAATGTTTGTCCTTCTCCGACTGACTTACTTCACTCAGCATAATACCCTCCAGTTCCATCCACGTTGAAGCAAATGGTGGGTATTTGTCATTTCTAATAGCTGAGTAATATTCCATTGTATACATAAACCACATCTTCTTTATCCATTCATCTTTCGTTGGACACCGAGGCTCCTTCCACAGTTTGGCTATAGTGGCCATTGCTGCTAGAAACATCGGGGTGCAGGTGTCCCGGCGTTTCATTGCATTTGTATCTTTGGGGTAAATCCCCAACAGTGCAATTGCTGGGTCGTAGGGCAGGTATATTTTTAACTGTTTGAGGAACCTCCACACAGTTTTCCAGAGTGGCTGCACCAGTTCACATTCCCACCAACAGTGTAAGAGGGTTCCCTTTTCTCCGCATCCTCTCCAACATTTGTTGTTTCCTGCCTTGTTAATTTTCCCCATTCTCACTGGTGTGAGGTGGTATCTCATTGTAGTTTTGATTTGTATTTCCCTGATGGCAAGTGATGCAGAGCATTTTCTCATATGCATGTTGGCCATGTCTATGTCTTCCTCTGTGAGATTTCTGTTCATGTCTTTTGCCCATTTCATGATTGGATTGTTTGTTTCTTTGGTGTTGAGTTTAGTAAGTTCTTTATAGATCTTGGAAACTAGCCCTTTATCTGATATGTCATTTGCAAATATCTTCTCCCATTCTGTAGGTTGTCTTTGAGTTTTGTTGACTGTATCCTTTGCTGTGCAAAAGCTTCTTATCTTGATGAAGTCCCAATAGTTCATTTTTGCTTTTGTTTCTTTTGCCTTTGTGGATGTATCTTGCAAGAAGTTACTATGGCCGAGTTCAAAAAGGGTGTTGCCTGTGTTCTTCTCTAGGATTTTGATGGAATCTTGTCTCACATTTAGATCTTTCATCCATTTTGAGTTTATCTTTGTGTATGGTGAAAGAGAGTGGTCTAGTTTCATTCTTCTGCATGTGGATGTCCAATTTTCCCAGCACCATTTATTGAAGAGACTGTCTTTCTTCCAATGGATAGTCTTTCCTCCTTTATCGAATATTAGTTGCCCATAAAGTTCAGGGTCCACTTCTGGATTCTCTATTCTGTTCCACTGATCTATGTGTCTGTTTTTGTGCCAGTACCACACTGTCTTGATGACCACAGCTTTGTAGTACAACCTGAAATCTGGCATTGTGATGCCCCCAGATATGGTTTTCTTTTTTAAAATTCCCCTGGCTATTCGGGGTCTTTTCTGATTCCACACAAATCTTAAAATAATTTGTTCTAACTCTCTGAAGAAAGTCCATGGTATTTTGATAGGGATTGCATTAAACGTGTATATTGCCCTGGGTAACATTGACATTTTCACAATATTAATTCTGCCAATCCATGAGCATGGAATATTTTTCCATCTCTTTGTGTCTTCCTCAATTTCTTTCAGAAGTGTTCTATAGTTTTGAGGGTATAGATCCTTTACATCTTTGGTGAGGTTTATTCCTAGGTATCTTATGCTTTTGGGTGCAATTGTAAATGGGATTGACTCCTTAATTTCTCTTTCTTCAGTCTCATTGTTAGTGTATAGAAATGCCACTGACTTCTGGGCATTGATTTTGTATCCTGCCACGCTACCGAATTGCTGTATGAGTTCTAGCAATCTTGGGGTGGAGACTTTTGGGTTTTCTATGTAGAGTATCATGTCATCGGCGAAGAGAGAGAGTTTGACTTCTTCTTTGCCAATTTGAATGCCTTTAATGTCTTTTTGTTGTCTGATTGCTGAGGCTAGGACTTCCAGTACTATGTTGAATAGCAGTGGTGAGAGTGGACATCCCTGTCTTGTTCCTGATCTTAGGGGAAAGGCTCCCAGTGCTTCCCCATTGAGAATGATATTTGCTGTGGGCTTTTCATAGATGGCTTTTAAGATGTCGAGGAATGTTCCCTCTATCCCTACACTCTGAAGAGTTTTGATCAGGAATGGATGCTGTATTTTGTCAAATGCTTTCTCTGCATCCAATGAGAGGATCATATGGTTCTTGGTTTTTCTCTTGCTGATATGATGAATCACATTGATTGTTTTACGGGTGTTGAACCAGCCTTGTGTCCCAGGGATAAATCCTACTTGGTCATGGTGAATAATTTTCTTAATGTACTGTTGGATCCTATTGGCCAGTATCTTGTTGAGAATTTTTGCATCCATGTTCATCAGGGATATTGGTCTGTAATTCTCCTTTTTGGTGGGGTCTTTGTCTGGCTTTGGAATTAAGGTGATGCTGGCCTCATAGAACGAATTTGGAAGTACTCCATCTCTTTCTATCTTTCCAAACAGCTTTAGGAGAATAGGTATGATTTCTTCTTTAAACGTTTGATAAAATTCCCCTGGGAAGCCATCTGGCCCTGGACTCTTGTGTCTTGGGAGGTTTTTGATGACTGCTTCAATTTCCTCCCTGGTTATTGGCCTGTTCAGGTTTTCTATTTCTTCCTGTTCCAGTTTTGGTAGTTTGTGGCTTTCCAGGAATGCGTCCATTTCTTCTAGATTGCCTAATTTATTGGCGTATAGCTGTTCATAATATGTTTTTAAAATCGTTTGTATTTCCTTGGTGTTGGTAGTGATCTCTCCTTTCTCATTCATGATTTTATTAATTTGAGTCTTCTCTCTCTTCTTTTTAATAAGGCTGGCTAATGGTTTATCTATCTTATTAATTCTTTCAAAGAACCAACTCCTGGTTCTGTTGATCTGTTCCACAGTTCTTCTGGTCTCGATTTCATTGAGTTCTGCTCGAATCTTTATTAACTCCCTTCTTCTCTTGGGTGTAGGATCTATTTGCTGTTTTTTCTCTAGCTCCTTTATGTGTAAGGTTAGCTTTTGTATTTGAGTTCTTTCCAGTTTTTGAATGGATGCTTGTATTGCGATGTATTTCCCCCTTAGGACTGCTTTTGCTGCATCCCAAAGATTTTGAACGGTTGTATCTTCATTCTCATTAGTTTCCATGAATCTTTTTAATTCTTCCTTAATTTCCTGGTTGACCCTTTTATCTTTTAGCAGGATGGTCCTTAACCTCCATGTGTTTGAGGTCCTTCCAAACTTCTTGTTGTGATTTAGTTCTAATTTCAAGGCATTATGGTCCGAGAATATGCAGGGGACAATCCCAATCTTTTGGTATCGGTTCAGACCCGATTTGTGACCCAATATGTGGTCTATTCTGGAGAAAGTTCCATGTGCGCTTGAGAAGAATGTGTATTCAGTTGAGTTTGGATGTAAAGTTCTGTAGATATCTGTGAAATCCATCTGGTCCAGTGTATCATTTAAAGCTCTCGTTTCTTTGGAGATGTTGTGCTTAGAAGACCTATCGAGTATAGAAAGAGCTAGATTGAAGTCACCAAGTATAAGTGTATTATTATCTAAGTATTTCTTCACTTTGGTTAATAATTGATTTATATATTTGGCAGCTCCCACATTCGGAGCATATATATTGAGGATTGTTAAGTCCTCTTGTTGAATAGATCCTTTAAGTATGATATAGTGTCCCTCTTCATCTCTCACTACAGTCTTTGGGGTAAATTTTAGTTTATCTGATATAAGGATGGCTACCCCTGCTTTCTTTTGAGGACCATTCGAATGGTAAATGGTTCTCCAACCTTTTATTTTCAGGCTGTAGGTGTCCTTCTGTCTAAAATGAGTCTCTTGTAGACAGCAAATAGATGGGTCCTGCTTTTTTATCCAGTCTGAAACCCTGCGCCTTTTGATGGGGTCATTAAGCCCGTTCACATTCAGAGTTACTATTGAGAGATATGAGTTTAGTGTCATCATGATATCTATTCAGTCTTTGTTTTTGTGGACTGTTCCACTGAACTTCTTCTTAAAGGGGAATTTTAAGAGGCCCCCTTAAAATTTCTTGCAGAGCTGGTTTGGAGGTCACATATTCTTTTAGTTGCTGCCTGTCTTGGAAGCTCTTTATCTCTCCTTCCATTTTGAATGAGAGCCTTGCTGGATAAAGTATTCTTGGTTGCATGTTCTTCTCATTTAGGACCCTGAATATATCCTGCCAGCCCTTTCTGGCCTGCCAGGTCTCTGTGGAGAGGTCTGCTGTTACCCTAATACTCCTCCCCATAAAAGTCAGGGATTTCTTGTCTCTTGCTGCTTTAAGGATCTTCTCCTTATCTTTGGAATTTGCAAGCTTCACAATTAAATGTCGAGGTGTTGAACGGTTTTTATTGATTTTAGGGGGGGATCTCTCTATTTCCTGGATCTGAATGCCTGTTTCCCTTCCCAGATTAGGAAAGTTTTCAGCTAGAATTTGTTCAAATACATATTCTGGCCCTCTGGCCCTTTCGGCGCCCTCGGGAACCCCAATTAAACGTAGGTTTTTCTTCCTCAGGCTGTCGTTTATTTCCCTTAATCTATCTTCATGGTCTTTTAATTGTTTGTCTCTTTTTTCCTCAGTTTCCCTCTTTGCTATCAACTTGTCTTCTAGGTCACTCACTCGTTCTTCCACCTCGTTAACCCTCGTTGTTAGGACTTCTAGTTTGGATTGCATCTCATTCAGTTGATTTTTAATTTCTGCCTGATTAGCTCTAAATTCTGCAGTCATGAAGTCTCTTGAGTCCTTTATACTTTTTTCTAGAGCCACCAGTAGCTGTATAATAGTGCTTCTGAATTGGCTTTCTGACATTGAATTGTAATCCAGATTTTGTAACTCTGTGGGAGAGAGGACTGTTTCTGATTCTTTCTTTTGAGGTGAGGTTTTCCTTCTAGTCATTTTGCTCAGTGCAGAGTGGCCAAAAGCAAGTTGTATTGGGAAAAAGAGAAAAAAAGAGGAGAGAAAGAAGGAAAGAAAAGAGAAAGAGAAAAAAAAAGGGGAAGAAAAAGAAAAAAAAAACGAAAAAAAAAAAAAAGAAGAAAAAGAGAAAGAAAAAGAAAGGAGAAAAAAAAGGGGGTGGGGGAAGGAAACAAATCAAAAAGCAAAACAAAACAAAACAAAAACAAAAACAAAAACAAACAAACAAAAAAAGAACCACCGGGGAGTATCTTCTGATTCTGTGTTCTTTAAGTCCCTTGGCTTCTCCTGGATGTTGTCAGTCTAGCTGGTGTTCTGGGGGAGGGGCCTGTTGTGCTGATTTTCAGGTGTTAGCAGTTGGGGGAGCTGCTGTGCCCCTGCCTGGTGCAGGGCTCGGTGGGGGTTGTTTACCCCGTGAGGCCGCAGGAGGAACAGCCCCAGTGGCGGGGCAGCTCTGGAAACCTGGATTCAGCTCCGGCAGGAACTCCGTCTGCAGGGCCTGGAGGCTCCGGGGCGGGGCCGCTGATCTGCTCAGCTGGGGCAGGAGCGTCCTCGCTGTCCTGGGCCCTCCCGGCCTCTGCCTGTCCCGGGGGAGGCGGGATCCTGGGCTGTGTCCCGGCGCCCTGTGCTCCGGAGCCTGCGCTGTTGGATTCGCGCTCCCGGGCCGCGCAGCCCCCTCCGCGGAGCCGCCGCCCGAGCCCCTCCGAGCTGCTCCTGGAACCGCGCAGCCCCCTCCGCACGGAGCCTCTTCCTCTGCCCGAGCCCCTCCGAGCTGCTCCCGGGGCCGCGCAGCCCCCTCCGCGGAGCCGCCGCCCGAGCCCCTTCAGCTGCTCCTGGAACCGCGCAGCCCCCTCCGCACGGAGCCTCTTCCTCTGCCCGAGCCCGGCCGAGCTGCTCCCGGGGCCGCGCAGCCCCCTCCGCGGAGCCGCCGCCCGAGCCCCCCGAGCTGCTCCGGGTCCCGCCGTGCGCGCTGCAGCCCTTAGGGAGCTCGGCGCACTCTCCTGGGCGCGCAGTTGCTGTTAGTGTCCCCGGGAGCCCGAGGGCATCCCCGCCCTCCTGGGTCCTGCTCCAACTCCCCGCGAGCCCCTTTCCGCCCGGGAAGGTCGGTGCAGCTCCTGCTCCTCCGGGACGGGGCTCTCCTGTCCTGGGGACACTCGCCCCGGCCTCAGCCCGGCTCCTCGCGGGCCCCTCCCCCTTGGAGGCCTTTGTTCCTTTATTTCTTTTTCATCGTCTTCCTACCTTGATAGAAGCGCGAACTCTTCTCACTGTTGCATTCCAGCCGGTCTCTCTTTAAATCTCAGGCCGAATTCATAGATTTTCAGGATAATTTGAAGGTTTTCTAGGTAGTTTGGTGGAGACAGGTGATTTGGGGACCCTACTCTTCCGCCATCTTGCTCCTCCCCCTTTCGAAGTTTTAAAATTTATAGATAGATTATAATATTCCTGTAAAAATTCTCTTGCTCTCCGTAGGATTTGCAGTGATTTATTTCTTGCTTTAATTCCAGGTACTGGCAATTTATACGGTCTCTGTCTTTTATTTGATCAGTGTTGCTAACAATATATAAATTTTATTTTTTTTCTAATATTAATATAACCCACATCTTTTTTGTGTTTTGTTTTATGTGCTCTATCATTTACCACCTTTTATTTCATCTGTCTGTATTTTTATGCTTTAAGTACCACCTAGATCTATCTGTTTAGACCAAGTTGGATAATCTCTTTTTTAATTGATCAGTTTTAATTAATTACAATCAATTATTGATTTTTTTCCAAAATGATTTGGATGGCTTACTCAAACTTTAACAGTCTCAGATCTGTCACAGTTAAATGAAATAACCTGAAATAACCGGGATCATCAAAGGTGGATTTCATGAGACAATTCATGAGAAGTGCTTGAATTCATGTGAAATGCTTAAACCATACTAAAAATTCATTGATATTATTTATTTTTATTTGTATTATTTTAAATTTACTGCAAAAATTCAGGGTGAGTCCTACTTCATTATAAGTGCTCTGACAATATTATTTTAATTTCCATTTGTCTCAATGTGCTATATTGCCTATTATGAAGCTACAATAAACATTTATCTTTGAAAATTTATATTTTAGATGTACCTTTTTGAAATAAAAGGAAAATATATATTTGTAGGTATATGAAAATGTTGAAAAAATATATTTAAGTATTTTTGACAAAGTGCAGATTATTAGAACTATGATACAATCTAACATGGAGAGTTTGGGCATTGATAGGGAAGCTTTAATATTTAAAAATGCATTGTTTTCTTCATGAACTTGTAATCTACAGTATATTTTATGTAAATAATAGTTACAACTTTACAGACAATTCTGAACTCAATGAATGATGGCCATGCCAACTGTAAAATTAGTACAGCAATGCTTTTATTGTCGCTTTCGTTGCATTTTTTTCTCTTTTATTTTTCTTCCTGTATTTCACTGTCTTTATCTTTCCTCCTTTTTTTTTTTTTTTTTTTTACTTGTTAGGATCCATAAAATTTATCTTATCCATGTTAATGCCATGCTTTTTTAAGTTGTATGAATTGTAAAAATGTATAAAAATAATTTGTTATGTAGAAAATAGTGTCGGTTACACATGGCATTATGCTGTAATAACTCAAAAAGCCAAGGCATATTCTCACATTACATCTCTGCCAAATTGGTTTCCATGCTGGTAAGTGGAAGAATGATTGATCTACTGCTCCCTAAAAATCTACAGCCATTTTTTGTCCTAAGGGTGACAAGATGTCCCAATAGCAAATTTTCATTGCTACTAAAATAATGCAGGAACTAGAAGAAAAAGAGCTCTGATGAGAATGATTTTACTAGACAAGAAATAAGACAAATTGCTATGGAAGGGAGAATCAAAATAACAGATGATTCTTAAAATGCAAACGCATTATCTATGCAAAATATGTCTAGGGAAGGCCAAGTAGCAGCTGGACCGACACAGTGTCAGAAAAGGCACTTAAATCTGGAGAGTACAACAAAAGAATATTTTTACTGTTCTTATCGAATAATGACAGAATTGAATTCTCAGACATGCACCGTGAGTGTAGAGTTTATGAGTAAAAGAGCATAGAAATTGAGAACAGAAAGTCATCATGCAGAGCAAAGGACTGATTTGATGAGGTCTTTACCCTACAAAAGGTGGGTATATGGTGTGTGATGCAACTGTGATGAGGATATTCACATTTGGGGGCACCTCATCCTGAGATCTGAGAACTGCTGGCACTGCAAGGATCCAGTTCTCATGGGCGTTTCTTCTCTAAGATAAACTACAGAATTTTTGAAGTACAGTTGTCCTAAAAATACATAAACTTGGGAGAAGAATTTTTAAAAAGCAGTTGAGGAAACACCCTCAGAAGAGAAGAAGTTTTCTTTCCTGTTTTTTCCAGTTTTTTTTTTTTTAATTTACCTTCTTTTACAAAATTTTAAACAATTGGGGGATTGGCATCATTGAATCACATGCAGATGGTATTACTAGCATTACCTTTATCAATCAAACACTAAGAGAGCTGCTATAGGCAGCTGGGTATTGGGAATGAGATACAAGAAATACCAGACCATGTAGCAATAAGATTGTGTTTATGGGCTAAATCCAACAAATGTTTGAATCTAATTTTGTTTTTCTAAGAGACTTGACTTTTGAGTATCTGAGTGAATCTCCTAACTTTTCGTGATCATGTAAATATACAAAATAAATAGATAAGCATGTTCCCATCAATATTTGTGCATTTATTACTCTGTAAATTATGAACATTTGTTTATCTAAATATATTTCGACAGTATAGAAATATGTGCAAAAATGTAAATTTAAGAAAGTTCAAACTTCTTCCTCCCACAACCACTTTGATTTTTTTTATTTTGGTATATGTTTTTATTGGAGTTTGATTTGCCAATATATAGCATAACACCCAGTGCTCATCCCGTAAAATGCCCCCCTCAGTGCCTGTCACCCAGTCACCCCATTTCCCCTGCCCACCTCCCCTTCTACTACTTCTTGTTCATTTCCCAGAGTTAGGAGTCTCTCATGTTCTGTCATCCTTACTGATATTTCCCACTCATTTTCTCTCAATTCCCCTTTATTATCTTTCACTATTTTTTATATTCCCCAAATGAATGAGACCATATAATGTTTGTCCTTCTCCAATTGATTACTTCACTCAGTGTAATACCCTCCAGTTCTATGCACGTTGAAGCAAATGGTGGGTACTCGTCATTTCTAATGATTGACTAATATTCCATTGTGTACATAGACCACAGACTCTTTTTTTTAAAGATTTTATTTATTTATTCATGAGAGACAGAGAGGGAGACAGAGCGAGGCAGAGGCAGAGACACA
This sequence comes from Canis aureus, assembly GCF_053574225.1. Lineage (NCBI taxonomy): Eukaryota > Metazoa > Chordata > Mammalia > Carnivora > Canidae > Canis > Canis aureus. The sequence goes on from NC_135627.1 coordinate 8,300,281, forward strand.
GGCAGAGGGAGCAGCAGGCTCTATGCAGGGAGCCCGATGTGGGACTCGATCCTGGGTCTCCAGGGTCACGCCCTGGGCCAAAGGCAGGCACCAAACCACTGAGCCACCCAGGGATCCCAGACCACATCTTCTTTATATATTCTTCTTTAGATGGACCCCAAGGCTCCTTCCACAGTTTGGCTATTGTGGACATTGCTGCTATGAACATTAGGGTGCAGGTGTCCTGCCATTTCACTACATCTGTATCTTTGGGGTAAATCCCCAGCAGTGCAATTCCTGGGTCATAGGGTAGTTCTATTTTTAACTGTTTTAGGAACCTCCACACAGTTTTCCAGAGTGGCTGCACCAGTTCACATTCCCAACAACAGTGCAAGAGGGTTCCCCTTTCTCCACATCCTCTCCAACATTTGTTACTTCCTGTCTTGTTAATTTTCACCGTCCTCACTGGGGTGAGGTGGTAGCTCATTGTGGTTTGGATTTGTATTTCCCTGAGAGCAAGGGATGAGGAGCATTTTCTCATGTGCTTGTTGGTCATGTCTATGTCTTCCTCTGTGAGATTTCTGTTCATGTCTTTTACCCATTTCATGATTGGATTGTTTGTTTCTTTGCTGAGTTTAAGAAGTTCTTTATAGATCTTCAATATTAGCCCTTTATCTGATATGTCATTTGAAAATATCTTCTCCCATTTTGTGGGTTGTCTTTTAGTTTTGTTGACTGTTTCTTTTGCTGTGCAGAAGGTTTTAATCTTAAGTCCCAATAGTTCATTTTTGCATTTTTTTCCCTTGCTTTCATAGATGTATCTTGCAAGAAGTTGCTGTGGCCAAGTTAAAAAAGGGTGTTGCCTGTGTTCTTCTCTAAGATTTTGATGGATTCCTGTCTCACATTTAGATCTTTCATCCATTTTGAGTTTATCTTTGTGTATGGTGTAAGAGAATGGTCTAGTTTCATTCTTCTGCATGTGACTGTCCAATTTTCCCAGCACCATTATTGAAGAGACTGTCCTTTTACCAGTGGATAGTCTTTCCTGCTTTGTCGAATACTAGTTGACCATAGAGTTGAGGACCCATTTCTGGGTTCTCTATTCTGTTCCATTGATCTATGTGTCTGTTTTTGTGCCAGTACGACACTGTCTTGATGACCACAGCTTTGTTGTACAACTTGAAATCTGGCATTGTGATGCCCTGGGCTCTGGTTTTCTTTTTCAATATTCCGCTGACTATTCAGAGTCTTTTCTGATTCCACACAAATCTTAAGGTTATTTCTTCCAACTCTCTGAAGAAAGTCCATGGTATTTTGATAGGGATTGCATTAAACGTGTAAATTGCCCTGGGTATCATTGACATTTTCACAATATTAATTCTGCCAATCCATGAGCATGGAATATTTTTCCATCTCTTTGTGTCTTCCTCAATTTCTTTCAGAAGTGTCCTATAGTTTTTAGGGTATAGATCCTTTACCTCTTTGGTTAGGTTTATTCCTAGGTACCTTATGCTTTTGGGTGCAATTGTAAATGGGATTGACTCCTTAATTCCTCTTTCTTCAGTCTCATTGCTAGTTTGCTAGTGTATAGAAATGCCACTGATTTCTGGGCATTGATTTTGTATCCTGCCACACTGCCAAATTGCTATATGAGTTCTAGCAATCTTGGGTTGGAGTCTTTTGGGTTTCTATGGACAGTATGTCATCTGCGAAGAGGGAGAGTTTGACTTCTTCTTTGCCAATTTGAATGCCTTTTATTTCTTTCTGTTACCTAATTGCTGAGCCTAAGACTTCTAGTACTATGTTGAATAGCAGTGGTGAGAGTGGACATCCCTGTCTTGTTCCTGATCTAGGGAAAAGGCTCCCAGTATTTCCCCATTGAGAATGATATTTGCTGCAATCTTCTTGTAGATGGCTTTTAAGATTTTGAGGAATGTTCCTTCTATCCCTACACTCTGAAGAGTTTTGATCAAGAATGGATTCTGTATATTGTCAAATGCTTTCTCTGCATCTATTGAGAGGATCATATGGTTCTTGGTTTTTCTCTTGCTGATATTATCTATCATGCTGATTGCTTTATGAGTGTGGAACCAGCCTTGCATCCCGGGGATAAATCATACTTGGTCATGGTGAGTAATCCTAATGTATTGTTGGATCCTTTTGGCTAGTATCTTGTTGAGAATTTTTGCATTGGTGTTCATCAGAGATATTGGTCTATAATTCTCCTTTTTGGTGGGGTCTTTGGTTTTGGAATTAAGGTGATGCTGGCCTCATAGAACCAGTTTGAAAGTATTCCATCCCTTTCTATCTTTCAGAACAGCTTTAGTAGAATAGATATTGTTTCTTCTTTAAAGATTTGATAGAATTCCCCTGGAAAGCCATCTGGTCCTGGACTTTTGTGTCTTGGGAGGCTTTTGACAACTGCCTCATTTCCTCCCTGATTATTGGCCTGTTCAGGGTTTCTATTTCTTCCTGTTCCAGTTTTGGTAGTTTGTGGTTTTTCAGAAATGCGTCCATTTCTTCTAGATTGCCTAATTTATTGGCATATAGCTGCTCATAATATGTTTTTAAAATCACTTGTATTTCCTTGGTATTGGTGGTGATATCTCCTTTTTCATTCATGATTTTATTAATTTGAGTCTTTTGTCTTTTGTTTTTAATAAGGCTGGCTTAGGGTTTACTATCTTATTAATTCTTTCAAAAACCAACTCCTGTTTTTGTTGATCTGTTCCACAGTTCTTCTGGTCACTATTTCATTGAGTTCTGCTTGAATCTTTATTAACTCTCTTCATCTGGTTGGTGTACGTTTTATTTGATGTTCTTTCTCCAGTTGCTTAGGTGTGAGATTAGCATGTGTATTTGAGTTTTTTCCAATTTTTTGAGGGAGGCTTTTATTGCGATGTATTTCCTCCCTAGGACTGCTTTTGCTGTATCCCAAAGATTTTGAACAGTTGCATCTTCATTTTCATTAATTTCCAGAATCTTTTTAATTCTTCTCTAATTTCCTGGTTGACCTTTTCATCTTTTAGCAGGATGCTCTTTAACCTCCACATGTTTGAGTTTCTTCCAAATTTCTTCTTAAGATTGCGTTCGAGTTTCAAAGCATTATGGTCTGAAAATATGCAGGGGACAATCCCAGTCTTTTGGTATTGTTTGAGACCTGATTTGTGACCCAGTATGTGGTCAATTCTGGAGAAGGTTCCATGTGCACTTGAGAAGAATGTGTCTTTTTTATATATATCTTTAAAGATTTTATTTATTTACTCATGATAGACAGAGAGAGAGAGAGAGGCAGAGACAGAGGCAGAGGGAGAAGCAGGCTTCATGCCAGGAGTATGACGTGGGACTCGATCCCGGACTCCAGGATCACACCCTGGGCCAAAGGCAGGCGCCAAACTGCTGAGCCACCCAGGGATCCCCAGAATGTGTATTTAGTTGCATTTGGATGTAAAGTTATATTTACAATCTGTGAAATCCATCTGGTCCAGTGTATCATTTAAAGCTCTTGTTTCTTTGGAGATGTTGTGCTTAGAAAATCTGTCATTTGCAGAAAGGGCCGTGTTGAAGTCTCCTAGTATTAGTGTATTATTATCTGAGTATGTCTTTACTTTGGTTATTAATTGATTGATATACTTGGCAGCTCCCACATCAGGGGCATAAATATTCAGGATTGTTAGGTCCTCTTGTTGGATAGATCCTTTAAGTATAATATAGTTTCCCTCTTCATCTCTTATTACAGTCTTTGGGATAAACTTTATCTGATATGAGGATTGCTACCCCTGCTTTCTTTTGAGGACCATTTGAATGGTAAATGGTTCTCCAAACTTTCATTTTCAGGCTGTAGGTGTCCTGAGGTCTAAAATGAGTCTCTTGTAGACAGCAAATAGATGGGTCTTGCTTTTTTAATCCAGTCTGAAAACCTGCGTCTTTTGATGGGATAATTTAGCCCATTCACATTCAGAGTTACTGTTGAAAGATATGAACTTAGTGTCATCATAATACCTATTCAGTCCCTGTTTTTGTGGATTATTTCTTTGGGCTTCCTCTTTATTTAAAGAGTCCCCCTTAATATTTCTTGCAGAGCTGGTTTGGTGGTCACATATTCTTTCAGCTTCTACCTATCATGGAAGCTCTTTATCTCTCCTATTCTGAATGAGAGCCTTGCTGGATAGAGTATTTTTGGCTGCATGTTCTTATCATTTAGGACCCTGAATATATCCTGCCAGCCCTTTCTGACCTACCAAATCTCTGTGGAGAGGTCTGCTGTTTATCTAATACCTCTCCCCATGTAAGTTAGGGATCTCTTGTCTCTTGCTGCTTTAAAGATTTTCACTTTATCTTTGGAATTTGCAAGTTTCACTATTAAATGTCAAAGTGTTGAATGGTTTTTATTGATTTTACAGGGTACCTCTCAATCTCCTGGATCTGAATGCCTGTTTCCCTCCCCAAATTATGGAAGTTCTCAGCTATGATTTGTTCAAATATGCTTTCTGGCCCTCTGGCCCTCTCGGCGCCCTCTGGAACCCAATTATACATAGATTTTTCCTTCTGAGGCTGTCGTTTATTTCCCTAATACTTTCCTCATGGTCTTTTAACTTTTTTTTTCTATTTTTTCTTCAGCTTCCTTCCTTGCCATCAACTTGTTATCTATGTTGCTTACTCTTTCTTCTACCTCATTAAACCTCATCATCAGGATCTCCAGTTTGGATTGCATCTCATTTAATTGATTTTTAATTTCGGCCTGATTAGATCTAAATTCCACAGTCATGAAGTCTCTTGAGTCCTTTATGCTTTTTTCCAGGGCCACCAGTAGCTTTATAATTGTGTTTCTGAATTGACTTTCTGACATCTTATTGTAATCCAAATTCTGTAACTCTGTGGCGGAGAGTACTGTTTCTGATTCTTCCTTTTGTGGTGAGTTCTTCTTTCTAGTCATTTTGCTTAGTGCAGAGTGGTTGTATGAGTGGGCTACATCAAGAATATCAACCATGACCTAAGTCAATTTCACCCTAGATTATTCTGCTGATGTCAGAGACCAGAAATTGAAAACAAAGATCAGAATGAAATAAAACAAAAGGACCACTAACGTGAAAAACAAATTTAAAACAATGTAGTACAAAATAAAACGCCAGGAATCCTCAGGAAGAAGAGAAAAAAAAAAAAAAGAAAGAAAGAAAAAGAAAAAAAGAAAAAAAGAATAAAAAAAGAGAAGGAAAAAAGGGGGGACTGAGAGATTGTGGTGGTGAAGAAGTTGTAGTGGAGGGAGAATGTAGTCTACCTGAGGGGTTCTAGAGAGTGATCCTCTTGTTTCTGAGTATATTAATTTCATTATATTAGAAGACACTCAGTCCCAAATTTATATAATCCAGAAATACTTGTAGAGGGCCCCAACATTGACCACCAAAACATAAATGAGATAAAAGAGGGGGGGGCAGAATGGGAATGAGGAGTCTCACAGAAGGAACCAGCATGGCATACCACTTGTTTCTGGGTACATAATGTTCATGTTTTAGAAGGTATTAACTTCCACCATTGTAGAACAAAATGAGGCAGAGAAAACAAAACAAACAAAACAAAACAAAACAAAAACAGAAAACAATAAACATATCTTGTATATCTCCCAAAATTAAGTTGAGTATGTTGAAGGGATTCTAGAAGTGGAAAATATATCTAGGACCTGTAATTGTAGAAATATGAAAGTCAGAAAGGAAGAATCTTAAAAATGAAGAGGTAGTAAAATATCGTAGTTGGTGGGAAAAGAGAAAAAATACGGAAATTTACAGTCTGATATAAAAATGAGTTGTACTGGAAAAAGGAAGGAAAAAAAAAAGGAGGGGTACTCTCTGGTCCTATGCACTGTAAATCCCTTGCGTTCCCCTGGAGCTTTCCAGCACTGCTCAGTCAAGGACTTGCTCTTCCCCTGTCCTTCCAGCTGGTCTTCTGTGGGAGGGGCTGCTGTGCTGATTCTCAGGTGTGTGCACCTGGGGGAGCTGCCCCTCCCCCGCCCGGTGCGGGGCTCAGTGGGTGCTGTTTACCCCGTAAGGCCCCTGTTCGCTGACAGCCCTACTCCATCCCAGACACCAGAAGCAACAACACCACTGGCAGCAGCCAGCTCTCCAGCCCTGGAGTCAGCTCCCACAGTAACTACCGCAGCCCCCGTTCCGCACTGGTCTGGATGCTCCCAGGGGCGGAGAAGGGGTAGTGTGGGCTCTGACTTGCACAGCTTGGGGGCGCCCGGTGGCAAGAGTGTCCTCGCTGTCCTGGACCCTCCCTGCCTCCGCCTCTCCCGGGGGCAGCGCAGGATCGTGGGCTGTGTCCCCCAGCACCCTGAGATCTGGGACCTGTGCTGCTGGAATCATGCTCTCGGGCCGTGGCTCCCCAAGGTAGCAGGATGCAGCCCCCTCCGCCCGGAGCCGCCGCCTGAGCTTCCCCCCAGGCCCGCGGGGCGCGCTCCAGCCCTTTACCCAGCTGGGCCCGGGGTGTGCGGCGCGCTCTCCCCCCCGGCGCATCACCTCTATTAGTGACTCCGGGAGACTGGAGGCTCCACTGCCCCTCCTGAGGACCTGCCGGAATTCCCTGCTGAGCGCCTTTCTGTCTGAGGAAGAATCCGGAGTGGATTTTTAAAGTTCCCACTTCTGTGAGGCTGGGCTCTCCTGTCCCGGAGGCTCTCGCCCCAGGGCCTTAGCCCGGCTCCTCACAGGGCCCCTCCCCCACTGGATTCTTTTTTATTTTTTCCCCACCTTCCTACCTTGTTAGAAGTGAAAACGCTTCTCTCTGTAGCTTTCCAGCTGTTCTCTCTTTACATCTCAGGTCGAATTCGTAGGTTTTCACGATGATTTGAAAGTTATCTAGGTAAGTTGGTGGGGACAGGTGACTTGGGGACCCTACTCCTCCATCTTGCCCCACCCCACTTTGATTTTTTGGAATCCCCACTGATGTATAATTAGAGTGGGTCCACTACAAGTTCACTGGTGTTTGGTTTTCCTACTTGTACCACCACTGCCATTCAGAGGGTCAAAATACCACTTCATTCTCCATTATATTGTGAATAGGGAGAACTTAATAATGTCCTGAGACATTTAAAGAAAGCAAAGGCCATACATGAGCAAAGTGCAGGTGACATACGACAAACATTTCACTGCTCAATTAGGTATCTCCTGCAGGACTAAGTAAGAATCCAAGAGAAGACCTTCCTACCACATCACAGGGTTAGGGCTGATTTTGCTTCTCTGTGCTTGTGGTCCTGTGGGTTCTCCTGAATAGCAAAAACATAATAGTTACAACTATTATCTCTGCTTCCCGAGGTTCCTTCTTATAGACCAGAAAAGGACCTCCACATTTCTGGATACCAACCATTACCTACCCTTCTGCACATCTAGAGCTCCCTGCAAATCATGTCCTATTTCTACTGCCTCCTCACCCAATTCAGGTAGTCTCCCATCTGTAAACACATAACACTAATCTTGCTTCATTTTCTTTCCAACTCGTTTGTCATTGTTCAAACTTAGGTTAATAGTTAAATGTTGCTTTTTCATTTACTGTTTTCACTTTTCAATGTGACAATCCTAATTTTTCAGACAATATCAATACCTTTAAACCTGTTATCCTATGCAAGCTCAGTTTTTGGAGTTGAGTTCCTTTGTTACAGACCTAAAATAAATTTAACACCAGAAATTATTAACATTGATGTATTCTAAATGACGTACAGAAACCATCTACACACTGTTAAAAGCATTCATTGATATGAGGATCTTTCCCCAGGGCAAACATAGGTAGTTTATTAAATTCAATCTAAAGTGGCTGGTATTTTAAAGACCAAACCATGTAAAAATCAGAGGACTTTAATAGATAGAGTCCCTGAAAATAAAATATTGGTATAATAGAAAAAAAATTAAATATTTTTGTCACCTTCAAATGATGATTTGCTGGAAGACAAATCTAGAAAAAAAAATCAGACTTTCATAGAGGAATGAAATATTGTTTTAAAGTTATCATGTTCTGCAAAAAAGAGGAACTGGAGAACTAAGGTTTTATTATGAAGTAATTCTGTATAATGCTTTATATATAATTCTTCCCTTTTTAAAAAATATTTTATTTATTTGAGAGAGAGCATGTGAGAGAGTGAGAGAGAGCATGAATGTGGGAGAGGGGTGAAGGGAGAAGCAGACTCCCACTGAACAGGGAACATGAAGCCTGGCTAGATCTCAGGATCCCTGAGCCAAAGGCAGATGCTTAACCGACTGAGCCACCCAGGCACACCAATTCTCCCCTTTTTGTTGAAACTTCTGTGAACTATACCTATTTAAACCTTTTTATGTATGTTTTTGCACATGTATACCACTTGAGTCTTCAAATTTCACCTACTCAGTTCACAGGACTATTACTGAATGTCTTAGGTGATGATCTTATGTCTGTCGTATCTTAACTTCTATCAGGAAGATGCAGTTATATGAAGCAAAGGTCAAGAGAATGATCAATGATAACTCTTTAAAAGGGTCTTTTCAAACAGATTGCTCATTTTAATTGTGACTTCACTGCTTTTGAAAAGAAAGTTATCTGTTTATTCTCCACGGAGGTAGTACTGTGTTTGTTGCCCTGAAAGAATATAAGGTAATTTAATGTATTTCCCCCTACCTTCCACTTGTAAATACTAACACTTGAGATATTTCATTTATAAGATATAAGAATTTTTCCTCAATCTCTCTACTTATTAGGTTGCTATGTATACTACTATCAGTTGAGCATGCATTTATTTTACTGAAGAATATTGGAAATCACAGGGTATTGTAATTACTGATAAATGTTTTTTTATTTTTCTCTGCCTGAAAGCCTTCTCTTGTACTCATCAGTTATTTCAATGGCTGTTTCCTTACCTCCTCAGGACTTCTCAAATGTCATTTTGTCATTGACACATTTCCTGATCGCTCAACTTAAAATGACTAACTTCTATGATGAAATGTTCTGAAAAATGTCTTTTTTTCTGTGGTTTTGTTGGTCAAAAGTTATGATTCCCAAATAAACTCCATACTCCATTGAGACACAAGCCCTTCATCAAACAAAAGCTTCCTCCTTAGAGTCTTTTTCCAAATTGGTATTAATGGTGTTCACCACCTCTTTGGAGTTTGCCCCATATGGAGGATAAGCCATGAGTGGATGGGAGATGTCAGCTGCTACTCATCAGGAAAGCTCTAATGTTTCATTTACCATGGATGTGTAGCCAAGTTACATGTACTTTGTACGTTTATTGGATGGGAAAAAAAAATGAGGTTCTAGTCTCTCTTTGACTTGATACAAATAATACTTCTGTTATGCCAACATGCTCTGTGGACACATTCTTCTACTCATCACCAGTCTTTCAATGTTCATAGTGTGAATGAAAGAAGTAAGCCAAGTTTATGTTGTATGTATATATGTATCACATATATGTATGTGAATGGATATACACATATATATCACCAGAAAAGAGCCCAATAGAAAGTCTCACAAATAACTTCAAAGATGTTGTTTTCTTACGTATATTGATTCACTCGTTGTTTTTATTTCTTTTTTTAATAAAGATTTCATGTAAATTTGAAAAGAAAATACATTTCTCAGAAGCCACATTTAAAGAAGGAAAGATGTTTCCCCCTGCCAAAACTGTCAGGAAGGCATCCTGTGTGAGATGAATTTTGAATATCATTTTGAAAGAAGTATTAGGAGAATTTTAATGCTAATCTTCAAATACTTTCATATTTCATCCTGAGCTTGCCAAGCAGACAATTACATACATTGACCAATGTGTCTGGAATGTTACCCAGACAGACATGAACTTGCCTTTGGATTCCAGTGATCAAAACTCTATCAAATCTCATATGTCAGCTATTTTATTTTGTTATTAGTCTCATATTTCCTGAAGATTTTGTCTTTTGTAGATAAACTAGAATGTCCTCAAAAAGGAATAACTTGATACCTGATTAACTGTTTTACATACAAAACCAACCCAATAAGTGATTTTAATTATTTCATCTATAGTATATTTAAAACCACTGGTAAGCTAAAAAATAAAAATAAAAAATAAAATAAAATCACTGGTAAGCCTCGATGAAGTTCACATTTCCAGGCACCTATGTCTACACACTTATGTATATTCTGTCAACTGTTATTCATGTGTATCATACAATATTATTTGAGTTATTTTCTTGTTTGCATTATTTCTGTATGAAGTTCATAAAATCAGAGCAACTCTGAGGTTTTGAAATTTGTACATCTTAAAATGTCCTAATAATTTCTCTTTCTGTACCAAAATATACACTTTGCAAAAGAACATAAAAGATAAAAATAATTCCTTAGTCTAGAAACTTAATATATGTGTAGTGGTACTCAAAAACAAACAAACAAACAAACAAACAAACAAACCAAAATCAGGGAAAAAGAGATAAGACCTGTGACAATAATATTGAGAAAACATTTTTAAAAAGATTTTTATAAGAAAATAACTCCAGAAAAAATGACTAATTATGAGATGTTTAATTCATTTCACAATGCTTTTTAGCTTTAGTCCTCTGTGAGATTTCTCCTTTCCTCTAAAAAAAATAGCGTCCAGTTCCAACAACTGTAATATATAGCTTTCAATGGTAAAAAAACAAAACACAATTCTTAACATGGCACCACTATTAAGATTAAAGAATTGATTAATATAGATATTTTCAATATTTTATGCTTCATGTATTGTATATAATGAATAATAATTTGGAATTATTTTGGTCACATTTGTTGTCATGAGATTTTTTTTTTTTACACTAAAACTTTAAATCAATGCAGAAAACAAAGGAAAAGATAAACACTTGGAATCAATACAGGCAGAATTGAGGGATTAGGAGCCAGACAGATTTGATTCAAATCATCCTTCAAATGTTGGCTGATCCCAAATTATTTAACAATTTTTAAAAAATAATTTCTACAGCCAGCGAGGGGCTTGAACTCACAACCCTGAGATACTCTACCAACTAAGCTAGCCAGACACCTCCAACATAATAAATTTCTTAGTTTCTCTGTGGTAGGACATGGCCAAGACTGCTGTATACTCAATGTGGTAGCAAACAATTGAGAAGAGAAGAGTTAAACTCTGACCCAAAAGAGATACCCTCATAGGATAATAGGATTGATCCTTGAGTCTGGATGTGGGCTCTCCAGCAGCCCTAAAAGTTCACTCTACTGGAAGATTATCGTCATCCATATAGACTGCCAAACTTAGGACAGGCATCTGGGAGGGGCAAACATCAGGGAGTCTTGTGAGTATATTCTTAATTATGAATATATATGTTACACTACCATTTATTTGGTTGGTAGTAAATCGACTGAAAACAGGTCCAGTTGACCATTTCCTTCAATTTTCAAGACTGGACAAATCTATCTCACTCTCAAAACTTCATACTAAAATGGTGGCAATGATTCTTTTCTCATAGTGTGAAAATGAAGGTTAAATGAGATACTATATTTCTAAAGCTTTGTTTAGCTCATACATATCACCATTATTGATTACCTAAACCAATTCAGCAAAATATTATAGTGAAATTGTTCCTTTGTGTTAAAAATTAGTTAGTGAAAGAGTGTAAAAGTTAGTAAGAGAATGTAAAAAAATTAGCAAGAGAATATAATGGCAGATGTATAGCCACTCTTCCAATTTTCTAAATAATAATTTTAAGAGAAGCACACAATTATCTTTTCCCCAAAAAACTCTTAATTTTCTCTTGCAACTTAAATAGCAAATATGGAAATAGTTATGCTCCATTGTTCTGAAACATAAAATTGGATTAATTTAATTTAATCTAAATGAGTAGGAAATTTGATTCAATTCTAATTACTGGGACCCATTTTTTGCAAAGCACTCTTATTGGCATGGTGGCAAATTAAAAAAAGGAAAATATTTAGTTCCAGCCTTGAAGAGGTGTACATTTTAGAAGTGAAAATGCCCTGTAAAAAGCAAAGGAATATGTTCTGTTATTTTGAGTGAAGCTAACAGAAACAACTTGACTTCTATTGGGTTCTTGCTACTCAATAGTTTTTGAGAACATTTACCAAAATCATGGAGCTGAAAATTAATATAAAAGAGTATCAATTCAATGTCAAGCAGGGTGATATTCTCTCACCTCCCTATCTATCTGTAGAGTCTTCTATCATCCGACTATTGCTCACTCTCTCTCTTTTTCCTGATCTCTGCAAGGGTTTAGATTTGAAATTACACTCAGTGGTTGTGCTTCAGTGGATTTAAAATTGCGGCTTTCATATGTTATGATTTCACATGGTCAGTCCTCTATGGAAAATTAGTTTATCCTCCATTACCTTCAAAGTGAACTTTGACTAAAGTATCCCTAATATAAAATCCAATGTAAAACCACAGCTTTTTCCATTATTTTAAAGAATTGTACCCTCTTACTTTTCTCTTTTAGTTCCTGTTAGTTTAAATGACCTCAATACCATGGTCACAAAGACACTAGCGTCAAAAGAAAAAGAATTTTACTTTTCTTACTAAAATTGGATTCATTTGAACCACTTTGCCATGGGTTAATGGTATTAACCTAACAAGTTTCACTTGATTTTTGAGGTTATTTTACAAAATAAATTCACCTGATTCATATTGTTTAAAACTTTTTGGAGCTGCCCTAACCTCAAGAGTTAATACACCCTAAAATACTCTAAAGATTTTTTTCCTACTTAATGTCACAACTATAAAGCATGGTCTTTCAGAAATGAATTTGGAATCTGTCTTCATAACTTACAGATTGAGAATATGTTGCTATTGATCTATGAAAACTCTTGATTTTGTCAATGTACTATCCGAAAGCAAAATTTCTTCAAAGGTGAATAAAGAAATTTGTAAGTAATAGGTTATTTGGAAAAAATCACTGATGAAGTGTCTTCTCTATATGTGCCATTTAATTATAAAGAACTACATATGAGATGACAAGTATAATGGGTACACTTTTGTAAGGTTAATTTTTATCTCTTTTGCAAGATCAAGTTATTTTATCTTCAGGAGCATAAATTAAGTAAGATGTATCAAGTAGCATCCTTCTCATTTTATCAGCTAACTATAATATGGAAGGTTTAAATAGCTCCACATAAAGTCATAGTTTGGTATAAGGAGGAAGCAAAGGCTGGGTTTTAGGCTTGCTACATAATGGCACCTGCAATTAGGTGCTGAATCAATGTTTTTTGCTGAAGAATCCCAGGCTAAAGCCTTTCCATTAGATGATGGCACTTCTCAATTATAGTGTTCACTCTGTAATCTGACAAATCCTTCTGCCATCTGATAGATTACATCAGTAGCCAATCCCATACCACAACTTCTAAATTCTATTCCTAACTGGTGTCTTTATTTATTTTTTTTTTAATTTTTTTTTTTATTTATTTATGATAGTCACAGAGAGAGAGAGAGAGAGAGAGAGAGGCAGAGACACAGGCAGAGGGAGAAGCAGGCTCCATGCACCGGGAGCCCGATGTGGGATTCGATCCCGGGTCTCCAGGATCGCGCCCTGGGCCAAAGGCAGGCGCCAAACCGCTGCGCCACCCAGGGATCCCCTAACTGGTGTCTTTAATATAAACTTATTGATATATTTACACACCATTAGGAATAACTAGGATGCCTGCTATGCCTTGCATGATTTAGTTAGAGCACTGTATCCTGAAATTCATTGTCCTAACAGAGGCATGTCTGGAGGATAAGATCCAGAAGGACAGTTCGCTCTTGGGCCATACAGAAAATTTTTGATATGGTTGTGATTTATTTCATCCCAACTATTACCAGACTATCTCACTTTAAGATAAAAACTACAAACTTTTAATGGTAAGACCCTCCATTATCCTTAAAGACTAATCTGGCAGCTGTGAATTTGCGAGTTGATATTGAAATCAAGATATACAGCTGCTGATAACACTGTTGATGATGTTACTGTTTCTGTTGAAATGTGAGGAATGTAAGGCCAATTTCTGTAGAAATATGCAAATATCATTCCATGTTCTCTATACCATTCTCTTCTGTGTACAAGATGTTCTCAGCATCAACTATTATTATGCCATAGCCTACTTGATGTTATTTTTTCCCATTATTTTTACTTAATGTTGTACAGAAACACTAATATCATTAGGTATTTTGTAATATTTAGTAGAATTTCCTGTCCTCAAATTTCGTGAGTCCCTCAGAAAATTGGTTAACAAGTTGTAATGAGAACCATGCAGAGAAAACCAAGGTGGTTCATAAAAGTACAAGTCAGGTCTTCTTTCAATGCATATGTATTGATTAAATTAGGTTTTGAAGTGATGTAAGATTTGGACAGTAAGTTGCCCACTGGTTGTTTGGGACGACTGAATATAAAATAACCTTAGGAAATAACCTTTCAAATAACCTTGAAATCATACTTTCATTTGGAAGAAGAGAAAAACCCAGGTTTTATGAATCAAGAATAGCAGGACAAGCATCTCCAAATGATCAAAGAAAATTGACCAGGAGAGAGCAAGTTGTTGGAAACCAGGATCTGCCCCTCAGAATGGGAACTCAAGACACACAAAAAAGGGTAAGACCTAAATAAATTTCTTTGGAAGAAGGCAGAGAGAGCTTTGGTTGAGTTTGAAACTTTAGTTTTTAAGCAGGAGTTTAGAATTAGACTGGAATTTGGCAATTTAAGATCACTGATTTACTTAAGCAACCTGGGACAACAAAGAAGAATCAGGTAAATTACGACAAAAAAAAAAAAATGATCTAACGGTATCACATAGGAAATGAAATGACCAGAGGATAAAAACAGAAAATTCAAAAACACCACCATTTGATGTTTTTAATTTGTGAATGTGGATTTGAGTACTAACTGTGTGTCTGTCACTCATCTAAATTACATCTTTTTCGTATATACACTGGTTATTAAATCAGATTCCATTTACTAAAAAGTCATTTTTACAATAATAGTTTCTTACATGTTGCTATGTAATGAACAAAGTCAAGGAAAGCATGAGTGCCATGTAAGAGTTGTTAGAAGGTAGAATACCTAATAAAAGAAAATTACTGGTAGTAAATAATAAAGAAAAATTATTTAAAAGTTCATTCATTTTCTAATGAAAAATGTTTGACAACATAATGTTTTCAATGTGTTTTTTTTTCACTTAGCATTCTAGTTTCCCCCCACTTCAATAATTATATATCTACATCAAAACTGTGATAGCCCCATAGTATGTCATTGTATTCCATAATAAATTTAATCATTTTATTATTGAAATATTGGGTTACTTTCTTAGTTTTCATTCTTAAAAGCCACACTGATAAACATTTGGTAGGTGTATCCTTATCCACTTACCATATTATTTCATATGGACATGCATTTTAGATGATTTAAGACAACAATCACAACAACATGAATCTCACATGATTATTGTAGTTTTGGCGTTCACTGATTAAGAAAACAGCCTGAAAGTATAGGATAGTCTGGTACATAAAAGGAGCTCAATAAGCATTTGCTACGTGGATGAATTAACCCTTAAAATATTTTGACATTAAAGCAGCATATATATATATATATATATATATATATATATGAAAATTATGACCTTTATTTCCCACGTTCTTTTTTATGAATTAATTTTAACAGCTTTACTGAAGTGTGATTGATATACAATGAGTTTCCCATATTCCAGTGTGTACACTTTGATGAGTTTGGACATACGCAAACACCCATGATAGATCACCTGCCTTCTTTTCTGTCTTCATCCTCATGTGAAGAGTTTGTTGTTATTTTTAATAATAACTTGCTAAAGTTTTGCTATGTAAAGGAGTTATTACTGACAAGAGAAAGGTGCTTGTATTACATATGCTACACTCAAGATTCTGAGAACTGACCTTCCTCCTGGAAACACTGTAAGGTACCATTGTGTTTGAGGACTGCCTGTGACCTCCTTTAGTCAAGAATAGTGGTAACCATGCATGAAGTGGCAAATGGAGCAAGACATGGTGGGGAGGAGAAATGTCTAGATACAGAAAGAGGAAGAGACATGAGAATGT
Organism: Canis aureus; assembly: GCF_053574225.1. Taxonomy (NCBI): domain Eukaryota; kingdom Metazoa; phylum Chordata; class Mammalia; order Carnivora; family Canidae; genus Canis; species Canis aureus. The sequence goes on from NC_135627.1 coordinate 8,316,287, forward strand.
TGTACAGCCAGATGCCCATGGAACTCACCAAGTCTGAAATGTGACCTGATGGGCAAATAAACTCTGTACATCAAATGTGTTTATGATTCACTTCTAGTAAATAATGAACTTTTTTTATTTTGTGAATGGAGAGTCTTCATGCCTTTCTAGACAGATCAGAGATGCACAACATACTCTTGTCTATTCTATAACTCCAGCACCTAGAACAGAGGCTAGAGCATAATCAGAAATCAATAGATATCCATTGATTGATTGAACAGATGTACTATTTATTCGATCTGCACGCAATGATATGTGGACTCTGGATTTGTCACATTGCAATAATTCTAGACTCCTACAGTGAGCCCAGGGTCATGGATGTCAACCACGGGTTTAACATCTTTGGAGACAGTGTTTCCAGATTCTTCTTTACATCATCTTTTAGCCTCTACCCTGCTTCACTTTCCTGGACTGAGCTCAACTTGACACCTTTGTTTTACAAACCTCTAGACCAAGATGAATGATCTGAGACAGAATAACCCCCAGCAAGGCTCTCTATCCAGCTGGCACCATACACACAATAAATTTTAGAATAATAATAGTATCACAACACTCTTACTGTCATGCTACAATGTAGCCTTAATTATTATTAATTGCCACTGGTATGCAATTTCAATGGTACACTGAAAGATCCAATTTGGTCCTAATGTCTCTTGCTTATTTTACTGCTATGTATTAGTATTAGGGTCCCTTAATTAATATTAAAGTCAAATCCAAATATAATTGCTGAACTATTAACACCTAATAATAATTAAACCAATCAGTTTGAATAAGAGAGCATGGTAAAAAGTGCCCTTTAGCTTAGATGACTATTTCTAAAACATAGATCTTTATCTTTCGTGGTCATTTCTTTTCTGTATTATCCCATTTATCTTCCTCGCAAATTAATTTCCATCAATGTTCTGCTCTGAGAATTTCCTCTGACCTTGGCATGTTCTTTTCCTTCACCAGATTGAACCACTATGACCCCAGATGAAAAAATATTGTTGATTTTACAAGCTATGAAAATTGCAGCCTTGCATTTCCTGTGTAATACCTCCTGTAAGCCAAGAATGCACATACTAATAGTTCTCAATAACTTGTTGGTTATATTATCAAAATGATAATGTACACAATAAAAAGGGACTTAGTGAATGAATGACTACTTCCTTTTTTCCAGTAGGTTAACTCTGGTTATTTGATAAGAGTATTTAAGTACTTTACCATGTTACCCCAAACTAAATTAATTTATTTTGATTAAAAAATTTCTAAAGATGCATTAAGAAGAAAAATAAACACCTCAGTGTATCTGGCAATTCTGGTTTTTCTCAACATCACATAAAATAACAAAATTCAATGTTTACTTGGTTGTTTTGTTCAATTTCTGCATAATTAATAAAAGCTTTCATTAATGGTTAAAACTTATTTAATGAAAGTATTTTGGTAAAAATTGTATTCAATATTGTCTGTTTAGGACTATTAGAGCATTAGTACATGCCTAGCATATTTTTTTTTAATTTTCAATATAGTTAAATGGCACCTATGCCTTTTATGCTTAGTAATTATTAATTAAAATGATAATAATTATGAGATTAAGATTTAGTTCTATTAATGATACATTGCAAACTGTTTGCAAAATTCTACAGGCAAAGGAAAACTTTAAATAGGACTATTTAATGAAGTTAGAATGACATTAATTCCTTCTATATATATATACATATATATATATGGAATTTCATAAGGGAAGAAAATATCTCTGAATTTTTGCAGAAGTTTCTCCTCTGGTAATGCACTGATGGTGGCATTGTGTTTGTTCAAGTTTATACATGTTACTGCAAGCCTGCAAACCCCGGGTGGTGGGCCTGGAGGGGAGCCATCTGCTGCTGAGCACTCATGGTTTGCCTTGGATTTATTCTCCTCCTATCTCCTCCTCCAGTTACTCCACAACTGTAGCCAGCTTTCCCTCGTCCTCATTTTTATATATTTTCATGCTCATATATATGACTCACTCTTCACCTACTTCGAAGCATGTATTACAACATAAAACATTCAGGAATAAAATAGCAGCAAATACATGAAATGAGTTTAGTGCAAAACATAAAATTATTTGCATTGCTGTACTTATTGGGAAGCAAAAGTGCCCGCAAAAAAATAAAAAGAGAGAGAGGGTTAGGAACAAAAGAAAAAAGAAAAAGCAAAAAAAAAAAAATAGATAAAAGGAAGAGAGAAATAAAATAAAGGAAGAAAGAGGGAGAGAATGACAGAGACAGAGGGACGGAATGGAAAAAAGAGAGAAAACAGAAAGAATCCCCTGTCTGGTCTGGACACTTTGACTGTGCTGGGCACCCCTTCAACAGTAGCCAGGCCATTGAGGATTATATCTCATCCCTTCCTCCTGTTTGCACTGAACATAAAAACCATCCAGTGGGGATCCCTGGGTGGCGCAGCAGTTTGGCGCCTGCCTTTGGCCCAGGGCGCGATCCTGGAGACCCAGGATCGAATCCCACGTCGGGCTCCCAGGGCATGGAGCCTGCTTCTCCCTCTGCCTATGTCTCTGCCTCTCTCTCTCTCTCTCTCTCTCTCTGTGACTATCATAAATAAATTAAAAAAATTAAAAAAAAAAAAAAAAAAAAAAACCATCCAGTGGTGAAAGTGTAGGGTTCCTTGGGTCTTCTCTGGCCTGGGCCCTGCCTGGGCATGCCTGTGCCTTCGCTAAATGCAGGTGTTCAGGAAAGCTTTCATTTCCCAAAAACACCCTCTCCCATTGTTCCTGCCTACATGGTGCTTTCTGTTATTATTTTACCTAAAATCCTTCACCTCAGGCATCAGTGGGGTGAGCCTGTACCTTGCAACTTTTTTGAGGATGTCTGCAGCTTTTCTGCCCTGATTGAGTTCCAAATTAAGCAAAAAAAGGCAAGCTCCTTGCGTCAGGCCTTCAAATAGCACCCAGACAGGCTGGAATGCCAGAGAAGCACATTAGAGAGGAAGGGGCTGTTCTGCTCTCCCAGACCCAGGAATCAGGGCCCCATACTGGAAATGTGCCTATTGCCTTTAAGACAACTGCTGGCTCAGGAGCAGGTGCAACAGTGAAGTCATTAGGCCACAAAGCCTTCCTACCATTTCTGAGTTGCTTTTCCTTGATTCATTGATTTTCTTGGTTCTTGAATAGGTTTGACTGCTTTCTTGACAAGTTGATTCTGACAGTTTTTGCTTGATTTTTAAAATTCCTGTAGAAGGATGGGTTTGGGGACTGCTTACTACCTCATTTTTATTGCCATCACTCTTGCAGGAACAATAAGACACTGTACACATGTACAATTATATAGATATATAGATATATATATAACATATTTAAGATATGTGTATATATAATTGAGTATATTTATATGGGTGATTATATATCTATTCAACATTAAGTATTAAACACTCTTTTAGGATATGTAGTTCATAATAATGAAATATTTTATTGCTGAATGAACTAGGGAGACGCTGGGCCCTGAGGCCTTCACTCAGTCCATCCCAAAGATGTCTAAAAGGCTCTTGGTCTCCTCAGGAGAAAGAATTCAAGGACAGACTCAGCATAGCAGATGAGTAGTACAAGCAGTAAATTTTATTAAAGTACACTCTCCAGATGTGAGAGCGAATGAGCTCAAGAGAGAGAGCATGAACACCTGCATTTAGGCTCCTATCTTTTATTGATAATTGTTAACATGGAGGTGGAATATTCATTACTTGGGGGTGGGGACTTCTAGGAAGCAGAGTTTTGCATTTTTTCTTCCTTATTTCCTGTCATGGCACCTGCCACCTTGGGTCCATTTGGTTTGACCCTGCTTCTGGTGCCTTCACTTTGGAGCACTGCCAGGTCATAGCAAGCCATGACTTCCTCTTTGCTAGTTTTCAGGCATCTTGTTAGAACCTAACCAACTGCCCACTCTAACCATTTGAGATAGGGAGAGAGGTTTATGATTGTGGAACTACAAGTACCAGGGAATTTATGGAAGAAAAATTTCCTTTTGAAATGACACTTCAGTCCAATTGTTCTTTAAAACAGCAGTTATTTATTTTGTCTCCAAACTCTTAGCTTCAAAACATAACAAATGCCGGAAGTCAGAGGACTTGTGTGATAAATTTCAACTTGTCATTGCTCTTTTATGCCAGCCATCCTTAGCATTATCTTCTCTTCATTCTTAGCAATAAATAGCAGTATCTTTGCTTCATGGCATAATTTTAAAAGTCCATTAATTCTATTATCAAATATTGAAAACAGTTTCTTCAATAGATTGGCAAATAATGGAGAGAAGCATTATAGGTGCCTGTGATTGCATGGCTTCTGGAAATAGAAGAACTAAGTAATGCATTCTGAACAAGCTGCTCCTAGTGGTAATGACTATTCATTTATAAAAAGTGGTACAGAGAATCCTGTGCAACTCATTTAAACCATAAGTAAACTTTCAATAAAGGTCTAGTTTACATAAAGCATTTTAAAATAAACTCCAAAGCAATTTTCTATATGAATCATCTCAGAGGTTTACTTCTCCTTCTTATCATTTTAAAATTTTACTGCTACATCTCTGCTATACATCAGTGAAGCAGTATCTAGCATTAAGAAATAGCGTAAGAAACCAATTTAGTCTTTCATGTCTCTTCATAGACATCCTGTAAAGTGTTCTTTAAATCATATCTCATTTAGAATTATGTTCCAAAAACAACATTCTGAGGTTAAATATTGAATTGAGTTCCCTTAATAATATTAGAAATTATGATAGTCTATTTGAATTCCATTGTTGGAGCATTTTCAAAAACATGCCATAAAAAAATTATGACAGTTGGAAGAAACAGCCAATTAAAATTCTGCACCATCAACAAAAGCATGCAGTATTTATATTAGTAGTATAATAGCAAAATATTTGATTATGAATAGGGCATATGTGTAAACCCTGGCCCATAGTAAATGTTAACAAATGCTCCTGAAAGAATGAATCAATAAATTAAAAATGAATGAACGGATAAATCAATAAATAAAGACAAGAAGTACATAATTCTCACCAAATTACCTTTTTAGTAAAGAAAAATCTACCTTTCTGTATATCCTTTCTTTCTGCTTACTACCCAAAGATAATTTTTATAATTTTTATAGATTGTAAATTATTTCATGTTGATTAACTTAAACTGAATTTCTTAAGTAGAGCAGTTTTTATCTACACTATATGTAGAGGGAAAGGATCTACAGTTTGGGAAGTAAGATAACTTCCCCCAAATAAAATATTGAATGTATTATAAGTACACAGGTTTTCTTCTCTATGACAGTTCTATTGTATTCACATAAAATAAACAAAATATTTATGAGATAGCCATTATGTGCTAGTGAGTGTTTCAGCTGCCCTCCTTTAAATGAGAAACTTGCAACAATCTAAGATAAAAATTATTGCCCTCATTATATCATTTTATGAGCCCAGCTACATTAAGGGAATTTCCCAGTGTCATCTAGTTAGTGATTAACCAATATTCAAATGTCTCATACTTTATTAAGAAGGACAACACAGTCTTACAAGAAAAGCTCATATTCTTTCCACTTCAATGAGATGGATACAGTAACAGAAAAAAAAATACTTTTTCTCTACCTTTAAGAAGTTTTTAGATGAGATCCCCCTATAATGAAAGACAGATTACAAGGAGAAAAAGAATCAAAAGTTCAATAATGTGTATACCTCCTGTGTGCATGAGAGAGACCTGGAAAACTGAGTAACTCCCTGCAATGGCTCAAGCCACCACCTTAAATCCCATGTCCAGCTAGAGACAAAAGTGTTGGAGGGATCAGGAAGCAAGTTGTGAGAGGTGACCAGGAAAGGGAGAGTAAATTGAGGGTAAGGTTGTTCTGCAGATTTAAGTCTTTGCCATCTCTGGGATGCCTGGGTGGCTCAACAGTTGAGTGTCTGCCTTCTGCTCAGGGTGTGACCCTCGGTCAGGGATCAAATCTGACATCAGGCTCCCTGCATGGAGCCTGCTTCTCTGTCTGCCTATGTCTCTGCCTTTCTCTCTGTGTCACGCACGAATAAATAAATAAAATCTTAAAAAAAAAGTCTTTGCCATCTCCATTGACAAAGAGTTTCTAAAGATTCAGTCATCCTTCTCTTTCTGGTACAGAGAGGAGGACACCCTTCCAAATGGAGAGTCCCCTTACAAATGCAAACATCTCTTATAAAATGGTTACATTCATGTGGTTTTCTGACCTTCTTTTGTGCCTGTAGTTTCTTAAAAATAATCAACTCAAGATAATCCTTATGCTAAAGAGATATATTGTAGGGTGTCATATTCTCCTCTTCAGTATTACACATGATGAGAAAGTGTAAGTTAAAGGAATTCCCATGTTAGGAATGAAGGAAATAAAATGAGTATATAACAGGTCAAACTTCAATGTAATTAAGGAAGATTGAGTTGATAAATGGTTAATTCACACTGAGTCTTCTATTCTGGATCTACTATATTTTACACAATTCAATGTGAGTGAGACTTATCAGAGCTAAAGGAAAACAATGAAATACTATTTCAATGTGTCAAAGTACTACTTGTTAGATAATATACAATGGAGTATGTAAAACAGAAAAAAGAGGTTTAGAAATATGCTCCCACATGTGTGTCTATCAAATGAAGAATTCACTGAAGCTGGACTCCATCTTGTAGTTCAGATGGAAGAATGAACACTAGAGATCATATCACCCCCAGGTATAGCTGAATGGCACGTTGGCCTAGTCTTAAGGGATAAGAATGCTTGCTTATCATTCAAAGGAACCTATAGCATGAGTAGTTAATCAGCACTACTAAAATCTCTGGTATAGAACAAGGATATTTCTCAGATTCCCAGTCTCTCAGGATAGAATAGACCTCCAGGGGACCAGGCAAAGTAGCACCAGAAGTTATTAAGTAACAGCTGTTAACATGACCTTATAGGCCTCTAATCAATGACATTCATCTCCTCAGGGGACCCTTGTTCCTAAATTTATCCTTAAAAACTCTCACTTGCAAGCCATTGGGGAATTCAGGACTTTAGAGCATTATCTCCTCCATTCTCCTGGTGGCACCAACACCAGTTAATAGTCTTTCTTTCTTCTTTGTAAAAGCTGAATGTCTATTTTGTTTTTATTGGCTTGCTGAGTATGAGGTGCATGAATTCTCATTTGGTGCAGTTACTTTACTTCAGTGAAACAGAATCAAAGTTTATATTCAGTTATCTAGAATTTTACTTCTAAAACATTTTTTTGGGGAGTGCTTTTTGCTATTGACTATATTATGCTGGTGTGCTTACCAAGAACTCCATTCATTCACTCGTAGCATAAGATGTATGTTTAGCATTTACTTTGCAAAGAAATTCAGTCACTGGTGCTGGGGCTCTCATCCTGGGTTGAAACCCCTTATAGACTCTCTGACGGGTAGTCCCAATCTTTCTTTGAACGTGGTGAGTCAGTTCTATCACTCGACACCTAACATTGATTTTATATGAATTGATTTTACATGAACATTCTTTTTCATTTATCATTTCTGCCCATTTTCTAGTAGTTTTATGCTGAAGGAGAACATAAAGTATGTCAAAATATGCCACTTTTGCGTGTGGGTTATTTTGAGCCAAAAGCAATCAAGAGTCAACAGACAGACTCGAGAATAACTTTTATCTCTCCCTTAACTACCTAAAAGAATTTAGATAGGGGGCCTGTCTCAGAAAAAAAAAAAAAAAAAAAAAAAAAAAAAGGCTATTACCAGAGATAACTTTTATCTTGATGATCTATCTGTATGGCAGAGCAAACATCTAATACCAAACATCTGCTGTTCTTATTGCGAATTACACTCTGTCTCTTTGAAGCCCCAGGCCTCAATTCCATTCCTCAGCTCATGATGGCATACAAGCGTCAATTGCTCAACTTGTTTTGGGGTCTCACATTCTTATACACCATACATATGTAATTAAATTTGTTTTTCTCCTGTTAATCTGTTCTGTGTTAATTTGATTACTAGATCAGCCAGAGAATCATGGACAGAGAATTTTTTCCTCCCCAACCACATATGAAAGACATACAATTTCTAAAATAATCCTTTAAAATACTTAAAGTCAGTTATGTAAACCTTCTCTTTTCCTTCCTGTTCTCTATATGCATCTAACCATTTCTGCTTCCTTCAAATATTCTGATTCTGGACGCTCTCTTCTAAATTTATTCTAGAAGTTATGACATGTATACCTATGCTAAAATTCCACGGAAAATACTAAGAAAAAAGAAAGGGTCTTTGATTTCAAGGTTTCGAGAATAATTTCTTTTTCTAAAGAGAGATAGGTTTTTTTTGTTTTGCTTGCTTTGTTTTGCTTTGTTTTGTTTTGTTTTGTTTTAGAGATGTCATTTTTAAGTAATCTCTATACCCAACATGGGGCTCAAACTTACAACCCAAAGATCAATAGTTGCATGCTCTACTGACTGAACCAGTCAGGTGTCCCTTAAGATTTCATTTGTCCTTTTTTCCCTTACTTTTATACTTTTTTCCTCCTGCCTTATTAAAATATAAGCCCCATCCATGCACTCCCACTTTCAATTCTTCAAATACTTGGTCTTAGCACTTCCCATTATCTCAAATAATCTTGTGTTTTTCTTCACTTACTTCTGTGTTTTCTCTCTGATCCCCTTTGGAATATAAACTCTGTATGGAAGATGATCTTATTTCTCTTATTTGTATATATTTAACACCAATAACTCTTCTTGAAACTCATTCAACATAAACACATATTTACTAATTTAATGGATCTACTTAAAATATAAGATATGATCACACACTGCCACAATATAAGAGCTTTTGTATTAGGTACTACAAAGAAAGTAGCAGCATCTTACAATTTTAGTGGAAGGAATGGAGCTGTGCCAGTGGTCAAAATTTCAGGGCCAATTTCAGTGCCAATAGTTTTAATCTGTAAAAGGGTAAAGAACAGTCAACTGAAGCAAAGGAAATAGGTTAGAGACTGTTGCTTAGAAAGGGCAAAATATTTAAGAGTAGCTTCTGTGAAGAAAACAATAAGGTGATAAAGATGTACCCAACAGGAAAGGTGGACAAGAGTAAAAGCTTAGGGGAGCAAATATAGCAAGAATTGGTAGTGAATCCTCTCATTCACTTCTTCAACATTCATTGGACATATCCTTTGTTAGCTGTACCAACCAATTTCCTGTTTCTTTTTCAGGGGTTTAAATCTATATCCAAAGTCCATCTTATTTGTTAGGCAGCCACTCAAAGACTAAAGACTAAGGGTATTGAAAGACTTTATTTTTATGCATAAATATGTAACAGATGCTCTATCATCTCTTTGGAAAAGATTCTGAAACGATGAATGATTACTAAATAATTTTATGCACTGTATTTCTACAAGCATATAAAATTTCACTGAGTTTATTCTCTAAAATACTTCAGAGACTCTAAAGCAGAAACCCTTCTTACGATAATGTGGCTTTATGGTTCTTTCTGTGAACATAGATGTATCTATTTGAAGGCTCCCCTAAAACAAATTTATTGGTATTCTGCTATGTGATGTATATTTACTACTCTGTAACACTTAAGTAAAGAAAAGTTCACTAAGTCTCTCTTGCTCTTGCTCTACCAGGTTCACAAGCTTTAGGAAATCATGATAAAAAGTATATATCGCTTAATATGTATGCTAACAATAAGAATTTGGAAAAGCATTTTAGGGATGCCTGGGTGGCACAGCAGTTGAGCATCTGCCTTTGGCTCAGGGCATGATCCCGGTCCTGGGATCAAGTCCGACATCAGGCTCCCTGCGAGGAGCCTGCCTCTCCCTCATGTCTCTGCCTCTCTCTCTCTCTCTCTCTCTCTCTTTCTCTCTCTCTCTCTCTCTGTCTCTCATGAATCAATAAATAGAATCTTTTTTTTTAAAAAAAGGAAGAGCATTTTAGTAAGAGAAATAGAAACAGGGAGTACAATTTGAAAGGTGACAGGACAGGAGGGCGCAATAGTATGTCAAAATAGAAAGAAAAAGCAGAAAAAAAGAAAAAGAAGAAAGCAAAAGTCCTTCTGGTGGGCAGAGGTAGTCATGTGCGGATACTAAGGAGAGAGGTAAATTTCCTCTCTGAACTCAGATATTCTGATGCTATGTCTTCTCTTAATCGTACATGATTTATTAGCAATTTCAAATTTTATACAATTCTCTGCTACTAAATCTTTTTACAGACCTTGAAAGGAATGCAGAGAGCAATTGTACACAATTGGGTCCTTATTACCTTTGATCACTTCTCTTCTCTTCCTCCTTTTCAAACCACTCTCAAGCACATTGCCTTCTTGCTATACCTAGTATATGAGAGCCAGGCTGCATAAACTTACTCTACCCTCTGCCTGGAATACTCCCTCTCCCAGTAGCCATATGGATATCTGTAGAGGCTCCTGCTCCTTGAATTTATAATGGCCTTCCAGTGTATTCATCCTATAGTCAATTCCCTGTTTGCCCCTATGTCCTTTCCCCTAAACTGTAAGCATCTTGCTCATTGCTGGAGGCATACAATTAGAATGTATTAGGTAGGAAGGAAGAAATAAATGAATAAGCATCTTCCCCTTTAATCCTCTTGGTGATACATGTGTTACCATTTTGGATGTTCTGGTTATGCCTTAGGGAAGTATGAATAGCAATTGATAGTAAAATCAGGGAAAGTTTCCAGTGTCCTCAAAACAACTGCAAATTATTGTTGAAAATTCATTATATGAATCAAACCCCCAAAATGACAAACTGTTAGTAACACGATTCATAATAGTCATTGAAAAGATCCATGAAACGGAATTTCCCTTGTGTTTGATAGGAATAAAATTAAAGCAGACATCTCTTAAACTATAAAGGTCTGTGACATATGTGTATTTATGCAATTATAAAATAGTGATTATTGTGCCATTTAAATGAATGGAGGAAACACAAAAGGAGCTGTTTCATGGAGATAACACATTTTCTTGGCCCAACTGTGAGGAAACCCTACCATGATATGCTCCTGAAGGAATGCACAGTAGTGGCCCACCATTGGAGGGGTATTTCACAATATCTAGCAGAATGAATTTATTCCTTGGCATAGTAACACCACTTTGAAGTCATAGCTCAACGATATTTTGTCCAAAATGTAAAATGTCCAATGCTTGAGACAATTCTTTATAATAGTAAAAGATTGGAAACTACCCAACTGTCCTTGACATGTTGAATAAACTGTGGCACATACATAAAATAGAATGCAATGTAGCTGTAAAGACAATGAGAAAAATCTCCTTTTATTCCTATTAAATTTTCTTCAAGATAATTATCGAATTTTAAATGAAAAAAAAGCAAAGTGCAAAATTATGCATAGGATGATTTTATCCAAGAAAGTACTTACATTTTTAAAAACAATTTCTAGATAATTAAATTAATAGAAGTTGCTTAAATGTACATTTCTCTATACACTCTTCAATTCACTATAAAGAACAAGAAAAAGAACCAGTAAAAACCATACAAATTCTGTAGCAAGAAGACGGTGAAACACTACAAATTTAAATTTCCAGAAAACTGTCTCTCATGCTTCTACTGTAACATTTTGCAGAACATGGAATATTTCAGAAAAATTGCATGGAAAAGAGAAAAAAGGAGTATGCTAAATCATCCCCAGAAAGTCTACTCTAAGCATAAAAATATTGGAAAGGCTCCTCAGGTGACCACAGCACCAACTGTAGAAAGGGAGGGATACCACACGGACAAGGAAGTGGTCTCCAAAATACAGAACTCCTGGAGGGAAGGTGAAGTAAGGAAAGGGAGAAACTCTGAGCCAGAAGGAGAAATTTAAAATTCTGGAACACAAAAGAAAATAGAAAAGAAATTAAAGGACGCACAACCTTGCCCTCATGCCTACCAGCCTCCAAGGTAAAAAATAAAATAAAATAAAAGCCGATAAAAAAAAAGTCAGGGAGGGCACAAGGATGGAAGTTTGACTTCTCTGAAGGTCATGTATTTGTAGTTTTGCCTTTAGAACCATGAACATGTTTTATATAAGACAAAATTAAATCAGTTTCAAAAAATAATCTGTAAGGGGCAGGGGGTGCCTGGATGGCTCAGTGGATTTTCACTCAGGTTAGGATCTCAGAGCCCTGGGAATGGCACCCAGCATGGATCCTTCTTAAGATTCTCTCTTTCCTTCTCTACTGCCCTTCCCCCTAACCCCTCTTTTAAAAAAAATAAAAAACAAAAACAAAAACAAAAAACAAAAAAAAAACAAAAAAAAAAAACCCCCAAAAAACCTTATATATCAAAAGCAAAATAAAACAATTTTGTCCTTTCTTGGGATGTTGGTGTCCTAATCAAACTAAATGATTTCAAAACACAGTATTTCAGCTATATATATATATATATATATATATATATATATATATATATATATATCTAGTGATATGTGTCCCAAGCACAAGTGAATCCAAAGAAATCTTAAGCTTTTTCATCATTGATATCTTATAATGCAGTCCAGGTGATACATAAATGATAGAAGAGGATGGATACATATATGATAGAGCAAATAAGTGTGTAGTTAAAGTATTCTTTAAGTATAAGAAAGAATTGCCCAAATATAAACAATATTTCCTTTTTTTTTTAGATTTTATTTATTCATGAGAGACACAGAGAAGGAAAGGCAGAGAGCGATATAGGCAGAGGGAGAAGCAGGCTCCCCTCAAGGAGCCCGATGCAGGACCCGATACAGAACCACAGGATCACGTCCTGAGCCAAAGGCCAACGCTCAACAGCCACCCAGGTGTCCCATAAACAGTATTTTCTAGCTCTGCCTAAGGAAAAGACTACAAACAATGACCAGACCAAAAGCAATAGCAATCCTAATGAGTTATAAGTAGAGAACATAGGTAAGTATATGAGATCAATCCCACGATATTTAACTTCAGCCAGCTGAGCTAACTTAAAATCTCAATGTTATATTTCCATCTTAAAATCAATAATGATGAGTTAACTTTATGTAGATTCATTCAGAACTTAATGTATTCTGCATATCTCATTATGAATTTGAACAATTTTCAAATCATATTTGTACAAATGTTTACTAATCAATATCAAGGAGATCAATAGGCAAGTTTCCTAGTGTCAAAGTGCATGATCTTCAGTGTTTTAGATACAATGAACGAGCAAAGACTAAAAAGAAAAGCACACGAGACATATATTGCTGCTTTGGATCTCATTTTTTAACTCGCATTTGTTTCTGTTTTATCAATGAATTCCAGCTGAAGTGTCTGCTAATAGCAATTACCTACAAGATTAATGTTTGTACATTTACAGGACTTATCCATGTTTTCTTTTGTCTTGTTTTTTAGTTTTAATAAATACAAGCTAATGAAGGAAGTGAGAACTTAGTCTGTGCTCTAAACAATGAATCTAATACTGACACAAGCCTAATCCCAATTCGCTTTTAAAATAAGCATTGTCACACAGGAAGCTATATCCTTATTCTAGCATACTGTTGTTGAATAGGACATTTTTGCAATTCCGCTATGGAGTTGATTTTGAAGCTAGTTTATGAGTCATAGAAATTGTTATTATTCCATTGTATATACACATATCATCTTGTTACCCAGAGATATCCTATTGTTCTGCTTTGAAATAAGAAAAGAAAAAAAAAACCTTCCATAAATCATAAAGAGATAAAGGACCTTAATATTCCATCTGCTGATAGGCTTACCTACTTCTTGACTTATTTCATGTTATATAAAGGCACGTATTTCTAGCTTCTGTTTAAAAGAAATTGCAAAGGAATCTTTAAAAACTATGAGTAGCAAGCTGAAAAGCTGTATATAAAAACAAAACAGATTGAGAAGCAAATTTAATACTTTTTATAAAAACAGAAGGGATCTTGGGGATCCCTGGATCTTGGCGCCTGCCTTTGGCCCGGGGCATGGTCCTCCAGTCCTGGGATCGAATCCCACATCGGGCTCCCTACTTGGAGTCTGTTTCTCCCTCTGCCTGTGTCTGCCTGTGTGTGTGCATGTGTGTGTCTCTCCTGAGTAAATAAATAAAATCTTAAAAAAAAAGAAGCAAGTTGAAACACTTTATGTAAACATACCATAGCTTCAGAAAGTCCACAAGCAAAAACTAGGCAAGTATTAGATGTCCCTATTATTTAATGACAAGGAGTGGCCACTGACCTTGAGAAAGACTACCTGGATTTGTACCCAGTCTCCAACTCTTGCCAGCTGTGGGACTTTGGGTAAGTAAATTAATCCATTGATACCTTAGTTTCTTAGTTGGTAAGGGGTGCCTTCCCTCTGAGGTATTTCGAAGATTAAGTGAATTAATAATGATACACATAGCAGCACATTTAGAGGACTGTCTACCACGTGGAAAGTATTAAATAGGTTAGAGTCTCCCTTGCTTCCTTTGCTGTGTTGAGCTGCCATGTCTTCATTGGCTCAACTTTGTCCTCCTATTTTCAGGATATGCTGGAGTCATTGATTTTTCTAATTAGAATGCTTCCTAATGAGAGGTAAGAAATCACATGATTTCAATGCTTCTGATGGACTTTTGAGTTTCATGGCAGCAGAGGATCCATAGTTAGCAGTCCGATTTGTTATTAGATTCACCTGAGTTTTGCAGACCAGCAGCATTTCCCTAGAATTGCTCGTCTTCTACTTTGCTGCCTCAGACACACAGCAAATGTTGGCTGATGTTGATGACACCTTCAGTGATCACATTCCCGACTGCTCACAGCCGATGCCCCTGAGCTCTTTATCAGTCAGCAGAGCCAAGATGGGAGCCGCCTTTTCCAAGGCACACCTGGCACCTTGCCACTCTCCTCCTCACTGACCTATTTCAGAATATATCCTTGACCTTTAAAAATATTGCAGATAACTGCTTTTCCTTTTACATGTATAATAGCATCTAAAAGTTATGCCCTTGTGTTCAATTTTAAGATTCCCTTCTCACTTTTAAGGGCAGTTGATATTTTAATAGATTGCTTTTGTTTTATTACTTTGCTTTAAATCTGCTCGTCCATCTCTACCTGTTCTTGTTTCTACTTGAGTTTTTCTGCATATTTCCTCCAATTTTTATTATGAATTGAAGACCTTTTTCTTTAACAAGTTATGGTTAAATAAATCTAGAATTGAGAATTAATATCCATGTGGTACTGGCCTCATATACTTGATTCCATAAATTTTATGAGTGTTATATTGTACTTAATGGACGTATACTAATGGCTTCATATACCTGATTCTACACATTTTAATGCAGTATCCTGGGCTTAATGCATTACTGCCAATACACACCTAACAAGCTTTTAAACGGTTTGAATCAATACAGGATTGATCTGTAGGTCTTCAGAATTCAAGTTTCATATATGCTTTCAATGCTATTTCATATCTGAGTGTTATTTTGATAAGCATTTAAAATCCTGTAAAATAACTATTTTCCATTATTTTCTTTAGAATACCATAAACAACAAATCAGTAGAGAGAAATTACAGGAATAGGAGGGCTTATGATCAGTATTTCTTTTTTTTTAAGATTTTATTTAATTATTCATTAGAGACACAGAGAGAGAGAGAGAGAGAGGCAGAGACACAGGCAGAGGGAGAAGCAGGCTCCATGCAGGGAACCCGATGTGGGACTCGATCCCGGGTCTCCAGGATCACACCTCGGGGTGAAGGCAGAGCTAAACTGCTGAGCCACCGGGGCTGCCCCAGTATTTTTTTATAAACCTGCTATCACTCCTCCAGGAAATAATGAGTGATGTTCAGGAAAAAGAATTAGGGACACACTGGCACATATAAGGTGTTACTTTTTAAAAGATTTTATTTAGTTATTTGAGAGAGAGAGAGACAGAGAAAGAGAGAGAGAACGAGCAGGGGAGATGAAGAAAGGAGAGGGAGAAACAGGCTCTCCACTGAGCAGGAAGCCCAATGCAGAACTCCATCCCAGGATCCTGAGATCATGACTGGAGCCAAAGGCAGACACGTAACTGACGCAGCCACCCAGGAGTCCCTTTAAAGTGTTATTATTAGACCTCACACCTCTCCTTCAGGGGTGTGGAAGGGTCCTTGTGTTGCACCAGACACTGGGAGCAAAGCCACTTCTTTACCTGGTGTTTTCTTCTCTAGGTCTAAGCCAGTGTGTTTGGATTTTAAAACTGGATGCTTACCAGATATATGGCACTCATCACTTTCTTTGTAGGCACAGAATCGGTAAAGCCCTGGTCCTCGGCTTCAGCCCAGAATCTGAATTGCTAAAGTTCTTTGTCTGTTGTCCAGGTTTGAAGGAGTTCCATGGGGAATCCACTCTTCCTTTTTTTTTTTTTTTTTCCCCATATTTCCCTGATGTATTTATTTCCTAGGCTGCTGGAACAAAGCACCACAGATGAGCGGCTTTAAAACAGGAGACTTTTTCTCTCACAGTTCTGGAGGCCAGAAGCCCAAAATGAAAGTGTTGGCATGGCCGAAGTCCCTTAAAACCCTCTGCTGAGGATCTTCCCTTGTCCTATGCAGCTTCTGGTAGGCTCCCGTGTTTTGGGGGCTGTGGCTACATGAGTCCAACCTCTGCCTCTGTCATCATTCATCAGTCTGCCTTCCCTGTCTTCCTCTCATCTGTTCCTATACCCAGCATATTGCATTAGAGTCCACCTTAATGACTTGATCTTATTAGTTACCAATTACATCTGCAAAGACTCTACTTCCCAATAAGGTTATAGCCATAGGTCTATGGGTTAGGATCTCAACATCTTTTCAACATATTTAGTACCAGGATACCAATTGATTATTTTATCTCTAGCAGGATTTGAAACTTCTACAACATAAGAAAAGGGTAGCTGTACTTGTTACCAGTAATCTGATTTCAATGATAATTTGTTTTGTATGGTTTTGTTATATTTATGAAGATGGGTACATTCATTAAATGATATTATTTTATTGATCTCTTATAGGCAAGGTGCTGAGTTGGGTAGTGAAGGTTATACATGTAATTCAGACACAGATCTTTAAAAAAAAGCTTACATTTTAGAAACAGGGAGAGGAAAACAAGCATACAATACTACAAATTCAAGATAGAAAATAATAGTGCTCTAAGAGACAGGGATAAATGCAAGCAGGCAGGCAAATACACAACTCTGAGCTTCTAAGCATCATCTCTGCGTGCATCACAAACTCCTCAACATTGGTGGCCTGGATATGCCCTGACTTAAAGCAATCCTCATCAAGGTGTGACCTGGATCACTGATATTTCTGTTTTGGTTCCATGGTGACACACATTATAGAAAATGTGAGTAAGCAGGAAACCTGGGTGGCTCAGTGGTTGAGTGTCTGCCTTTGGCTCAGAGCATGATCCTGGAGCCTGGGATTGAGTCCTGCATTGGGATCCCCGCAGAGAGCCTGCTTCTCCCTCAGCCTATGTCTCTGCCTCTCTGTGTCTGTCATGAATTAATTAACTAATTAATTTTTTTTAAAAAAAAGGAAATGTGAGTAAGCATTGTGACAGTTCTAAAGTAACTTTAAACTTTAAGTAAACTTAAAGTAACTTTATGTTTGGTGAATGCAATAACAGAATAATAATAATAATAAGTGTGTTTGTGTTTTGTATGCTTTTTCTCCCCTTTTCTTATTCTAGTAATTTAGTTTAATTGGATTTTGTAAAAGTGTAGAGCCATGATGTATTGAAATTTTAAAAATTAAACTAATTCTTCTCCTCTCATACTTGAAATTCTCTGAAGTGAGGGCTCTCTCCCGGAGCAGGGTGATTTTGAAATGCCCAGCACAGGGAGGCCTTGGGCCAAGGCTCCTTGTCACCCACTCATCCCACAGACACCTTGCTGCAGAGTTCAGGTGACTAGTAAGAAATTTAATACTCTTTGTTTGGATTCAGACTGGCCTAGATTATCTAGAAAGGTATCCCAGGTATAAAGGTAATTGCCTTTTTAAAGACTGATTCTGTTCTCACAATGCCCAGTTTCACAGCAGCGATGACATGGCTGAAGGAACACTGAGCTAATTGCCAAAACACTGCTTTCCACATTCAACTCTCCCACTTCCAGGAGGAATGCCCTTGAACTCTTCTGCACTCCACTCTCTAGAAATTGCTCTGCATCCGCCAGAATATTTTTGCCACAGAAAGAAAAGATTTGGCATATAAACATTTTCTGCAGTAGTCTGAGTTCTTTATGTATGGAATGAGTTATGATTTTATGGCCAGTAATGGTGTTGATTCTCCAGGGATATGCCAGTAAGAAAACTATTGTTTAAGTGAAATCTTAGGGAAAACCAAAGACATGAACTTTTCTTGAGTCTTTCTATAAGGATTTTTTTGGCTAAGACATAATGGAGAATCTTTACAAGGTAACTGTTTTCAGATTTTCAACAGCCTGACTTCAGGATGGACTTAGACATATTCTTCTACCACTCATCAAAGATGAACTGTAAAAACACTCAAATACTTCGATATTCTGAACCTTTTACCTTATTAAAACTAAAGAGAAATTGAACGTGATTATTTTTTTTCTCAGAAAGGCTTTAAAATAAACATGATACAACTGGTCTGTTTGTAGTTCCTCTCAAAGTAGAAACTCCATAGTAAATATTGACTATAGTAGTTTCTTGTATCTATGAATATGTGTTCGGGTTTGTATAAGTATACTGGTAGATAGCTGAGAAGAATTTTCCTTAATTTTTTTTACACTTCTCTCTAAAAACATATAGGATGCTAGCCTAGGTCAACTGAAGACCAAGGACATAAGTCAGCGTAATTCCTATCCCCAAATTAAACAATACTGGCATACTTTCTAATGTTTTCCTATACCAACATCAAGCAAAAATAGCTTATCTTTTTGCTCCTGGAATTACCTGCTCTGGAAGACAAGACCAAAGCAACTACTAACTTATTAAAACTAAGTTTGTGTGAGACTTGCTTCAAGATTTTCACCTCTTTGATGCCCCAGCAAAACCAAAACTGTAAACTATGTCCATTCCCAACTGCTCCCATACCTTGAATTATCCACCTTAAAACTGCCTATCCTGGGTTCTTAAATCATTGACTGGTGTAAAAGTCTATTGGAGTTTGCATAATTTCCTCACTGAGAGACCCTCCTAAGACTCAATGTGATTTTCTTCCTACCTCAAAAGTCTAACCAACAGGTTTTTCTTCAATTGTTTGGGGAAAGGACAGTGAACAAGGTGCACCAAAATAATTTAATTAAAATAGAATTCTAGGTCAACACATAAGATAGTATTTTTCTGTAAACTCTTCTCATATTTCCCCTATATGTCCTTTAAAATCAATATTAGAGACATTGTTTAAGCTGTTTTCTTTGACGTGTTAGTTTTCTCCTGCACTGCATGGACACATAAGTCCCCTTTCTTAGGTGGCTGTGACAGACCTGCATTCAATCCAAGCAACATCATTTATTTCACCACCCTATTCCTCTTCCTATGAAAAGCAAAGGATGCAAGGGACATACATTGTGTCAATACTTGGATGTGGGGGGGGGGGGAATCCCTGGGTGGCTCAGCAGTTTGGCACCTGCCTTTGGCCCAGGTCGTGATCCTGGAGTCCTGGGATCGAGTCTCGCGTCATGCTCCCGGCATGGAGCCTGCTTCTCTCTCCTCCTGTATCTCTGCCTCTCTTTCTTTCTATGTCTATCATAAATAAATAAATAAATAAATAAATAAATCTTAAAAAAAAAAAAAAACTTGGATGTGGTGCTTAAGTTGAGCTCAGGCACAAGTCTCCCATAGAAAAAGAACTTTGAGAGTAGTTGTTGGGGATCCAGATTAGGAGCAGCTGCAGATTGAAATAACAAAGTGGGAAGACCCTAACCCCAGAGGCCTAAACCCAGGATACAAGAAGTATATGTTCTTCAAGAAGACTGATTCAGGAATGAAGGCAGCCACTGACTGGTTGGGAGCATTAGTGCCCTCAGGGATAAATATGGCAATTCAGAAGTCAAAAGCCAGTAGTACCACAGAGCAATAGTTTCCTAAGGAGAATGTATCCATGAATCAAGTCCCCAAAGCCAGTTGTATTATTCACCAAAGAAAATTTAAGACCAAACTAATTTCCCAACACAACAACAGAAGTTTATAGCCAAGGAGGTAGCATTATGTTAAGTCTAAGAAAAATTCCCCCATAAAGACTAGGTTGCAAACGATTACAGAAATTAAGGGATCCATATTAATCAACTTGGCATTGCTTTTCTCAGCTTTAGGGAACCAGTAGATTATATGTAGACACAATTTTTTTCATTCCTATCATTACTGTCTCCTTGCACAGAATGATCTGGATGATGAGACCACATTGAGCAGGAAGCAGACTGTCTGGGGTCCTTCTGATTCTACCGTTATCTT
Source organism: Canis aureus (assembly GCF_053574225.1). NCBI lineage: Eukaryota > Metazoa > Chordata > Mammalia > Carnivora > Canidae > Canis > Canis aureus. Next base: position 8,336,668 of record NC_135627.1, read on the forward strand.
TTGAGATCCAAGGATTTGTTAGTCAGACATTCAAAAAGATGTATCCTCTTGAACCGTGTGCCATTTCCCCTGTGGAGCCTGTCTGGAAAAAGATTTACACAAAATTAATTGTGGAAGTTACTAAAAGAAAGATCAGTAGATATTATTTAAAGTCACTAAAATTATCATAAATTCAGATTTTTTTTTACATTTGAACTAAACACATTTTAACGTCTAATTTGAACTAAGCAAATATATATATTATATATATAAATATATATAATATATATATAGCTTTCATTTTTTTAGTGAAAATTTATGTCTGTCTGGACACTTTAATTTGAGTTACGGTGGAGTATATATATATATATATATATATTTATAAATATATATATATAATATATATATAGCTTTCATTTTTTTAGTGAAAATTTATGTCTGTCTGGACACTTTAATTTGAGTTACGGTGGAGTAACTCATTATTTTAGGGATTCAAGGACTAGCCTTAGTAAGACAATTAGCCTTATTTATTCTTAAAAAAAAAAAACAGAAACAAAAAACTGTTCAATTAATTAAGAACATGGTCTACTAATCTCCAGCTAGGAGAGTTCATTTGAATTTTCCATTAAAAAGGAATCCAAATTCTTGCCAAAATGTTAATTATCCTTAACTCAACATGTAGAATTTTATCAAGGTCAATTAATTCATTAGTTTATTCAAGATTTGTTGAAGCTTATTCTAGATCAAACAGTTTTTACTACCAAAAAATACATAGGTCTAAAGACTGTCTCTGTATTTATGGAATAATAGATGTTTTAGATACCAAATGTGAGAAGTTCACTTATGGCTTAACACATAATTTTATGTATTAACTTAACTGGGCCATGTGGTGCCCAGATATTTAGTCAAACATTATGCTGGGTATTTCTGTCAGGGTGTTTTTGGGTTAAATTAACATTTAAGTCCGTTGACTGAGTGAAGCAGATTATTCTCCCTAGTATGGGCCCCATCTAATCAGTTGAAGGCCTGTCTAGAACAAAAGCTGACCATCCCTCAAATAAGAGGAACTCCTTATACCCAAATGCCTCCAAAGGGATGTTAGCCTCTTTCTTGACTTTGGACTTGAACCGAGACACTGGTTCTTTGGTGTTGATACCCAGCCTTTGGACTGGAACTATACCATCAGCTCTGCTGGGTATTCAACTTGCTGGTTGTAGGCCTTGGTACTTGTCAGACTTCATAATCACATGAGCTAATTCCTTATAATAAATATATATTATATCCTATTGGTTCTGTTTCTCTGGAGAACCCTGACAAATAAAAAGATTTACAGAAGATGTCATGAGATTGTGGAGAAAAGATCACTGAATGAATCATAGAATAATTATAAATGGCTTCTCAATGAATTAAAGTGTACTATGAATTTTTAAATATCTTAGAACTGTGTGCAAATTGTAGTCTTATCAGTACACTTTAGTGTCTTCAAATCTTTTTAACACCAGAAATGTCTTTCAAGTAACATTTTATAAAAATGTCCATTGAATAAAACAGGTGCAACTACAGGTGCTCTACTAGATACAGAAATGCTGCTGGGCATCCAGTCTTATCTGCAAACTCTCCAGAATCTTCTTCACAGACCCCTCAGTCTCACATAGTAATTCACAGTTTAAAAATCCTGGCTTGACTTCCTCAGAGAAAATGTGTATAGGGAGAGATCTTCATCTAATTATTTTTGACTAAACATCATACTACAATTTAAACAATCTTACTTTACAACAAATTATAATACCAAAAATTTATAAGATAACATTTTTTGAAGAGTGTTTTTAAGTACAATTACTCCACTTGTGTTTACTGCTGTTATCTATTCCATCTGTGACAGAAGAATTAGATAAAGCAATTAATCATACCTGTTTTTCTCCAGGTTAGTGAGGAAAAATGAAAGGTATTTTGCCCCTAACAGGGGAGATAAGCAGAGATTTATGTCTAGAGGCCGAGAGTGGGGTTTGTTTTTGTATTTATTTATTTATTTATTTATTTATTTTTATTTATTTTTTTTACTTGAAGATACTGTTTTGAAAGACTACATAGAATGATCATGGAAACAAAAGACAGGCTGGTCCAAAAAGTGCAAAGTTTGAAGTGTTGAAAGGGAAGGAATGTTCAAAATATAACATAGGTTGACAGTTCAAATCAATGGGAAAGATGCATTTTCAACAAATGGGGAACTGGGTAGTTATCTAAAGGAAAAATAAAAATTTGGAAATTTATTTCATATCTTCCATTAAAATAAATCCAGATGGATCAAGGATTGAAACAACTGGTTAAAAAAATAGAAATGCACAAAAATAAAGCATGATAGGTAGATTTGTTTTTAAAATTTCATAGGGGGCATGGCATCTCTAAATATAAAACAAAAGACAAAAGACAGAAAATAAAGCACTGATGAATTTTAATAAATGAAAATTTAAGATTCTTCCCAGAAAACTTCATAAAACTAAAGACTAATGTTAATTTGGGTAAATATTTTCATTTCACATCTTAAACAGCAAGAAAATTTTCTTGATATATAACTACTCTTGGGGCATGTGGGTGGCTCTGTTTGTTCATCATCTTACTCTTGATTTCAGTTCAGATTGTTATCTCAGTGTCATGAAACTGAGCTGCCCCATCAGGCTCCATGCTGAGCCCAGAGTCTACTTGAGATTCTCTCTCTCCCTCTCCATCTGCCCCTCCTTACCTTACACTCTAAATAAATAAAATCTTAAAAAAATAGTTTTATAAATCAAGAGGAAAAAGACCAAAAAAAGCATCAAGATAAACAAAGGGTAGTTTGTAGTAAAACAAAAACAAACAAACAAATAAAAACACACAAAGTGTTCTGAAAAATATGTACATTGATGGGAATATACATTTTTATAAGTTCCATGAAAGATAATTAGACAACAACTATCAAAATGCAATGCACATGCTCTGTGACTCAGTGATTCATTTTCTGGAATTGATACTACACTTTTATAAAGTATTGTATGAACAAGAGCATTCTTTGCAGCCACAGTGTGTTATGTAAAACTACTTCTATGCCTACAGAATGGGACAAGGTAAGTATGCTACATTCAAATGATAGGATATCTTACTGTTTCATATAGAATGCAACATCTCTAGGTGCACTGTTAAAATTAAAACTGAATCACATGTCATTTCTTCCTGTGGGAAAAAGAATCCGTATATGGTGCTTGAAAATTCAGAGAAACATCTGGCAGGGCAGTATCAAGAATCATGATTGCATCCAGGGAGGAGTTGTAGCTAGTTGCGCAAGAAGAAGTGTGACAAATTTTCACAGTATTTTTTTTTTGTATGTCTTAAAACTTAGTGAATATAAAAATTCTTTGGTAATACATAAATTTTAAAAAAATTGTAATTCCCCAAGTACTTGGAAACAACACTAAACTCATCCTTCGTAATGCATAGGTCAGAGAATAACATAATAAAAACTACAAAATACCTAGAATCAAATGATAACAAAAACAGTTTATAGAAAATGTGGTCAAATACAGCTTTATCCGTACTTATATGAAAATTATAGCCTTAAATGTTTTTATTATAAAACAAGACACATTGAAAATAAGTGTTGACTAAGGAAAATAATTTAGCTTGAAGCACAAGAAAAGATTTTAGTAAATTCAGATAAATGAAGAAAAATATGAATAATACATGAAAAAAATACATAAAACTGAAACAGAATGTAAGCAAACAAACAAAAACTCCAGAAACCATCAACAAAACGAAATAGTCTTTTTGAAATAAGCTCAATAAAATAGACAAAGAAAGAAAAAATAGTAAAAATAAAAAAGGATATTATCTCCTGAGGAAAAAAATATCATGTGAAGAATATTTTTATTGTAGTAACAAGTATAGATTTAAAAATCTAACTTTAATAAGTAAGTGATTTGAAAAGTGCACGTCCAATAGAAAAGTTAATCTAACCACACACACACATTTATGAGCACACACTCACACATGCACACACCCCTGACTAGTCCAGTACATAGTAAAAAAAAATAAAAAATAAAAAAACTCCCCTGTGAATATTCTACACTATCCCCAAAATACAGAAAGTAGAAGCATAGGCTGTTAAACATATGCTTTCTAACTTTCAAGGAACGGGAATAATGAATTTATGCAAACTCTTCTTCAATCTTATGTACTTTCTCCTTGAAAATGAAAAAAGCGGGAAGATTCACAAAGCTTCCAATACCAAAGAGAATAAAAATTTTAACTAAAAATATAGCTATTTATAAGTCAGCAGTATGTTTTTAAAAAATGTATCCTAACCAAATAGCGGCAAGATTATTTTAGAAAATTGAGTAACACAGTGTGCAATTAATAGATAAAAGAAAAAATGTGGTCATCTTAATATATCCAAAATATGTTTTATAAAATTAAAACTTTCACAATAAAAACTTAGCAGAGTGGAATTAGACACGATAATCATTAACCTGGTAAGTGGTATTAGTGAAAAAAATCTTTTTTGGAACTTTATGCATTCCATACAGGGGGGAAAAAAGAAAAAAAAATCTGATAATATCATAATTACACAACATTATACTGGATAACCTAACCAATAAATAATACAGTAAAAAGAAATACAAACATAAAATGACAGGTCACTAGTGATATCATTGTCAACATTAAAAACTAAAGAAAATGAGTCAAATAAAATCAGGTTTATGAAACCAGACTACAATTTGAAATTTTAGAAACTTTTAGCAAACATAACTAAGTAAAGAATGAAACAGAAAAAGAAAATCCACTCAAAAGTGAAAAAAAGAAACTATAAAATTACCTAGAAAATACATCTATTCAAATGTATAATACCTTTGGTAAAAATTCACAAAATTTAACTGAAGGACATTCAAATGATAAATGCAAATACAGATAAACTCTGAAGGATATGAGAGATAACTTTTTATACAAAATATGCATAACCTCAGATGTCTATATCAGATGCAAATTTCCCACAAGAAATAGTGACAAAGAAGTTCATTCTGGTGGTTCTAGGGGTGTGCTTATAGCTACGATGTGAATGTTTATGACCTGACTTTGAATTAAACAAGTAAAGTTGGTAAAACTGTCCTCTCTTTTTCCATCAAAGGGAAAGGGTAACGTGAGGATGGAGGAACCGCGAAATCTATACCAAGCACAAGCAATATTGGAGTGAAACTCATTGCCACTAACCTACCCTCAGGTGGGGGCCCCCAAAATCATGTATCCTGTGGAAGAGCTCTCATCTCCTAAGTGCAGTTTTTAGTTCCGTATGAGGACACATTACTAATATGAATAGAGACAATTTGTAGGTATTGTAATATAGGAGAACTATAACATGGGACAAACTCCATGTGCAAGTTCTCAGGGGCCCTGGTGGGGGAAACTGGATGATTCACAGGGCCACCACTGTAAGAGCTTGGAGACTGATGCCAGCTTTATTGCCCTTGTCACTTCAAGCTCTTTTGAAGGTAGCTGGGTCTATAAAGAAATAGTTGACATAGTATAAGAAATAACTGATCCAAATTCTGCCTTTCAAATTTATTATATTCCCTGAAATGCAGGGCCGAATTCATAACATGGAGCATGTTGCTTTAAATGTCAAACTGACCGATCTGTGCTTGTCCTTTCTGCTTACTCCCTAATCAATGTATTGGTCCCTTAAATTAAAATTTCTGTTTTAGAGAGATTTCTTGTAAACACCCATCTTTACGACAATGAACACATCTCTAAGCTTATCCTCTGTTAGATCTTTCAAGACCCCAGTCTTTGTTCATTAAATACAGAGACCACAAACCTGATTGTTCACAATCAATAGGGGGCAATCCCTAGTCACCATTCCTCATTTCATCCTATAGTCTGCTTGGAAGCATACAAAGAGGTAGGCTATGTATTTAATTCCAGAATCATTGTGGTGTTTCATTTTCGTATTTAGGAAACCCAAACCTTTAAAAACAGTTCATGAATAAATAAGCTATATATCAGGTAAAATGATTTTTTTTTTGAGAGAATAGACTACCCATCTGAGACTTGACCATGCAGAGTTCTAATCTATAACTATTCTGCTGCATGCTGACCAGGTGTTTTCCAAAGGCTGCCAGTTACTCAGGCAATCTCCTATTTCAATTTACAGATGAAAATTAAATCAGTCCTATAAATTTAAATATATAAGGATTCTCTTTCTTCTTCACAAAGGCATTCTTTTTCCTTTCTTTCTAACAAGTTGAAAGATTGAGGACTCCATATTCATTTAGATCCCCCTTCTCTACTGGGTCCTTCCTGCTCACTCCGATTATTTGTGTTGACAGCCAGAACAGTGAGGCTTGTTTTACGGTAATACTCCGACAGTCATATTTTCTCTGGGCTGAGTCATCTGCACACTTTATTCATTCTCTAGCTGCATTTGAAATTTGAATTTTGTCATCCTGCCTTCCAAAGGCAATGGACTGGGAGAAGTCAGGCGTGTTAGATAGTGGAAAGTCTGCTAATCTTTAATAAAAAACTATAATCCTATATAACATGGTGTCAGCCTGCTTTTTTTATCCCTTCATTTTTAATCTGATGAAGAATGGATCAGCACACTTAACTGATCATAACATATTCGTGTGCTTTTTAAAGCATATACCTTGAGTGATAAACACCATAACTTAACCAATATTTTTGGAACATGTGGCAATGAAATCCATTTTTCCCCTTTTGTGTAATTTTGCTCACTCTGTTCCTGGCCTTTTCTCATTTATTATTGACAGAGAGAGTAGCGATTGCTCAGGTGTGTATCTGATTCAGCTGATATGACACCAAAAAAGTAATGTTAATGCTTGTGGTTAGCCCTTCACCTCCTTCCAAAACCTCTGCATTCAATACTGGTATTGAGAAAATATACTCCAAGTTTTAAAAAAGGAAAATGAAAATAAATACCCATTAGTTGTGGATCTAAGTAAAACCTAGAATCTAGAATCCCTAATCTGAATACTATAGCCATCATTACCCTGCTAAGTTCTCAAGTAAGGGGCTAACAATTTAAACAAGACATTATAATTACTAAAAGAAGCTATATTTTCTGTAAGGCCTATCTGGTCTCATATCCTGTTTCATAAATCCAGATCACATATAACCTTTAGTGCTTCTCTTTTCCAGTACGAGCAGAAAGAGTCTTGGGCTGTCATTTTTTTTTACTATCAGGGATCTTCCCTGTTCATACTCTGCATTTTATAAAGCACCTTACAATCTGGAATAAATTCCAGTTTTCATTTTTCCACATCAGCTACATGAGTTGGAAGAAAAATGTTACATAAAGAAAACAATATTGCACCTGTTCAGTTCAATATATAATAATCTATCTCATTCATAAAAAGATCACCTTTCCATGTGTTGCCTCTCTGTGGACTAGGGAACTCCACTTTGCCCTTGACATCTGGCAGAGCATCTCTTACTTGAGGTGGAGTGGACAATCTGGATGGCATAGCATTTTAGCAACTTATAAATACCAGAGGTTCTCAAGTATGACCCATAGTCCCCCAGAGGGTAGTGGATCCAGGTTGTGGTTCCCATTCATTTATTTTCCCACTATACAGTGAGAGTAGATAGGGTAGGTGAGCTATGGGCCTTCCACCGGGCTTATGTTGACTATATTAAATAGATACAAGGCCACTATCCTGCAGTTAGGGTGAGATGTGCGATCAACACACTCATACAGGTTTTCTCCTTTTCTTACAATAATTGTTAGTCTTGGACCCAATTAACTAGGCTTATTGTACTTCCCCACATAGCAGAAGGAGCACTGAGGGAAAATTTTGCTTGTCCTTTTGGGAACTGATAATTTGTTACTCCTATATATCTATGGCCAAAATAGTAGGTGGATCAGCTCCTATGGACTTTTATTTATTCTGACTTATTATCTCTAGAAGCCACATATCATCCTGGTTACTATGTGCAGAACTGTCAGGTAGTAAAGTAGAAGCAGGGAGGCTTGGTACAGTGTGGTGCAAAAATCTAAGTGAGAATCTATAGCTGGATGGTGATGGCTTGGATTAATGTAGTAGTAGTAGAAATGACAAACAGATCAGTGGATTCTTGCTCTATTGTGGAGGTGCCATTGATAGTATCTGCCAATCAATGAGATGTTCACTCTAAGAATTGGACACAGGAACTTCCTACTGTTCTAACCTAAACAACTCAACGGATGGTGTCATCACTTGCTGAAATGAGATTAGGAAAGGGAAAGTCTTTGGGAATATGGAAAGAAATAAATTATTTTGCTTTAGAGATGTTAAGTCTAAGACATTTACACAGCATCCATGTTCAGATATTGGGTAGGCAGTTGACGCATGAACTCAGTGTATAGACAAAGGATGGAGATATAACATTAAGGATCACCAGAAAGGAGACTGAACCTAAGGTCATCAGGTGGGGATGCGTATAGGAAAGCATGTGAAAAAATAGAATGTACCACTATAAATTCCCTCTCCCCAACCAAATCTGTTCCTGTTCTCATTGTGAAATCTGGAGTGCTAAGGGAATGAAAGTCTACTTCCATGTTCCCACATATCAACTTAGAGCAATTTCAAGTACTTGCCTGCACACACACACACACACACACACACACACACACACACACAATAATGTATGTGCCACATGGCTTCTTTCAGCTCACATTCAGTTTGAGGAATAGCAGTCAAATGAATGAATGGAATTTCAGGCATTTCTTCAATATCTGAAGCCTGGGATATCTTCCCATTGAAATCATTTCAGCACCTCCCAAAATAGCTCTCACTAGCCACATCTTTCTATAGTTTTAGGAAACACTCAAGACACCCAAGAATACCATAGCATCACTCTCACACTCAAACTGTGTGGAAACAACCAAAATATCAATTAAATGTGACAAACAGCAGTTTATAATCTAAGTTCCAATTACTCTATTACAAAATTTGCTACAAAACATGTGTGTCAAAATCAAATATACATTGTAAAGTCTAGACTTGAATTTTCATGAACAGCTGCAGAAAATTATTGCAATTTAGGGGGAAAAGAATATATAAGGAGAATAAAACAAAAAGATTTCCAGATTTCAGAGTCTTCAGCACATTCTTCCCTCTGTGCCAGTGAGTTTCATCGCCAACCTGTAGAGTTGAACAAGTTACTTGAGAGGTTGCTACAAGGTTAGGCTAAAAATATAATGATTAGAGCAAGGATACCAGTGTTCAAGTCTTAGCTGTGCCAAATATTTGAAATTCTGCTTAAGCAGATACATAACTTCTTTCTTTTTGAAATTATTCATCTTTAAAATAGTTAAAATAGTTATGATAATAATGCCTAACTTGTGTCTCCATGCAATATTTGCCCGTGGAAACACAGCTGCTCAAAACCCATCCATGAGTTTATATTCACTCTTGCTTATTCCAAATATGCCATAAATCCATCATTTCTCTAAGATGTAACCAGAATTTATTCTGCTTTTGTTTTTTATATTTCTTCTTCTAGGGTAATTCTAAAGCCCTCAATAAAGATTTAAGTGTGCCAAACAAGCCCAAAGAAAGGGGGAAATCGTGCTTAAATAACTTCTATTTTACACAAAGATTTTCTTCATGCAATTTCTCCTTATATAAAAGACAATGGCTTATGTAGCACTTATTGTGTGCCAGGCATTATTCTAAGTGCTTTGTAAACTTTATCTCATTTGGTTTTCATTGCTACCCCATGAGATTGGCCTGGGCTCTTAATTACTCTGCTGTGCTGTCTCTAGTTTCAAACATAAGGCATTGTACATTTATTTAAAATGCTTGGTGAAAAATAAGATGGGACCCTACCATTGTTGAAATCTCCTCCCACTCATGTAAGTTTTGTGAACTTATAGTGCATCTATCACAATACAAATTAACATATTAGTGATTCCAAGATGACCCATCTAATTTTAAAGCCCAGCCTTTCCCAAACTAACCATACTTTGATATTTAGTAAGTTCTCATGATGAATTGTCTTCTAAGGAACTGAGTTCAGGAAATGCTAATTCAGATATTCTTTGGAACATGTGGACTCTTTTCTTTTATAAAAATATTCTGAGAAGGAAAGATTGAATTTTATCCAATGACTCATTCACGTAGAAATAAGACAGATCTGTTTTATGTGTAAAAGGAGACTCAGGTCTTTCTGGGAGTGGAGATGAAATAATTGGTCTATATAGTAACTTACTTAACTGGATACTAGCAGGTTTCTGATGACTTTCATGCTGTTGAGAATTTGCAAAGTAGGGAGAAGACTGTCTTGAAATACCCTGTATGGGCCATGTTCCTTTTACCCACTCCACTTGTCCCCCCAAAATGTAGGGAGTCTTGCAACAAAGTGTCTCCCCCAACACACACACATACACACACACACACACAAGTAATTAACTTGCGTCTCTGACCATCCTTCCTGCATAACACCATGCATTATTATTATAATTATAAGGTGAAGACCTTTAAATATTATGAGGATATCTCTCATATACTTTGAAGTGACTGTATTCTAAACATTTACTGAATGCACACACTAGTTTTTCCAGTTACAAAGTGCTCCTTTTTTCCCAGCTATATTATTTTGTTGAGTCATTACACCAATTTTGTAGGCTAAGAATTAGCATGTCCATGTTATATATAAAAAGAAAGAGGCCCAAAAAGAAATGTCAGAAGAACCCAAATCATAAATAACAGCCAGATTCACTGCTTGGTCTTCCGCACCCAGCCCTACAACAAAAGATCAGTTAGAGCCCTACAGCAAAGATCTCTGTCAGAAGCATGTGTTTTGTTTGTTTGTTTTTGTCTTTGGGATTCTTTCGCTCTCCAGACAGACCTGAGCTTCTGCGTCCTGGATGCCCCTGTCATAGAAATTCCATATGTCCTTTATAGTTTACTAAAACATTGCTGGCTAAAAGAGATCATACCTGACTCCATCCTGCAGCTCTAAATATATCTTCCATTGAAATGATGGATTTGGTGGGATGCTATCTATTCCATCTAACTAGACAGATTTTGGGGGCAAACTGCTGTGTTGGTTTAAGCAAACCAGAGAACTGGGAGCAGACAGAAGATAGATCTTGTTGTTCACGGCACATTCTAACCATTGGGGCAAAAACTCAGAAGTCTGTGAGTGAACTTTTTGGATTTACTGGCCTCAAATAAAAGGCAATGTTTTCTGGGGACCAAAGCCAAAGGTATAGTCAATGTTTAAAGGGCTCCATGACCAAAAAGTACCATCCACTGATGAAGAAGCCACACTAGCCATTCCTTTCTTCACCCACCACATCTATTCTGGTCCCAAGTATTAGAATGGCATACCCATGCCAAGTGCGAGGGCACACAGTTATTATCAGACCAAGATACTAAGGAAAAGGATCCCTGTGAAAGACAGAGAATATGCCCATCCCTCATGATTCCAGTACTATTTTCCTTTCCTATTAAATTTCTCCTTCTTTCTTTTTGTTTCTCCCTGCGCAGCTTGTGTTGAAAATTTGGCCCATTTCAATCTACCCTTTGAAAGAACCTATCTGCTACGGAAAAATTCTGAGGTGGCCTACCTGGGAAAATTCTGCTTTGGACAAATGGAAATTCTCCTGTATTTTGATCAGGTTGTCTTTAGATTCGCCTCTCTTTCTTTCTCTCTTACGTAAGATATTAATTGCTAAAATTAAGATGTAAAACTAAGAAAAAGAGGTCAAGTTAGAGGTAAATAAAGTCCTTGTTTCCTATACTTGTTTTAATTGCATTTGCTAAGGTCAAAAGTCCAATAGAGAAATTTGAAGACAAGTTCTCCAAAATTTAGGGAAAATGGGAATTTAATTGGAAATATCTCCTCTGCATACATTCCTTTGAAACTGTGACAGCTTGAACACCTGGAAAAGAATTCATGATCTCAGATTCCTGTCACCTCCACCATCTTTCCACCATTGAGACAGGAAGATCAATGATAGCTATTAAACTGCTTATGTGTGGGGAGGGTTGAGTAGCCGGTGGTGTGGTATGACAAGTGTGGAGCTTACATCGACCATCTGGGAGGAAGGTTTGTTCTGTGTTAAAGGCAGGGAGGGTCACCCAGGAAGACAGGAACTCAATATGAGAAAAGGACTAGTCTAGGACACAACCACTTTCTAGCATCCATTTAGAGGTTAATTAAGAAAGCCTCGTAAGCCTCTGAGACAAACCAATGGGGAATTAATTTTATGTCCTTGGACACAATTGATTTTCAGGAGGCCACAAAATTGATGCCTAACTGTTAGAACAGCATGGCCAGAATTCTTTTTCCATAGATAGCATTAGCTGTTAGACTCTGGTAGCAGCAAAGCAACAAAATCAAATTAAGATCAGTAGCATTAGTGGAAGAAGAATCAAGGTCACAATGTCAGTCAAGTAGAAAAACAAAGGCTGCCATAAGTTTAAAATAATAAAATATGCTATCCATTTCAAAAGACATTGCAGCAGCTAATTGGTCTTCTGGGATGGATATAGGAACTTTGTTGTGGGTCTTCCGGGACCAATGAGCTAAGGTACACAATGGGGACCATTTTCACTCACCCATTATCACACGATGGAAGCAGCCCAGGTTTGGACATAGAGGATACTGGGAAGGGGTAGAGACAATTGGTTGGGCTGAAGATAGGAACAAAGAAGAAAACTAAGAATGGCTTCAGGGTAACAACTTTGTGATTGGAAGCAGAGTCATTGATTTTCTCAGCATCTTGAATCACATGGGAAGTATGACTTATACACACAAAAGGAGCACTTGCTTGCTTGTAGTTTGGAAATGGAAGCACAAGTGGGTGGATTTCCTGCTTAAAAACCATATTTCAAACATCTATATATTTGATATTTTAATATATTACACAAATGGCATCTTTGAACTATTTTATTCGATTTAAATAATCTGAGATAACGAACAGAAGAGGTTTAATTTAACATGCTTAATGCAAGTGAATACTGGGAGCACACTTGCTCAAGTTAATATTTTATATGCAATTAGAAGTTGTAGAAGAACTCTTGCGACCTTGTGGTTTCGAGTTTAAGAACAAAAGGCACATGATGCTGAGCACTCAAAACCACAGGGGGTGAAGAGCAGTCATCAACTGAGGAGAAATGGCAGCCATAAAACAAGCAGAGCTGTCAGAAGGTCCCACAGCCCATTTTCAGGTACCTCTTCCTAAGTGTTTGACCTGGATCCAGTTGCTTAAAGCCTTTAAGCGTAGGCTTCTCTCCCTTTCGGTGAAGATGATTATAATTATTTCTATTTTATAGGGCTTTTGTGAGAGTAGATGAGATCATGTGTACCAAGTACTTGGCACAGGACCTGGCACACAAGTATTCCTGAAAAGAGCTGCTATTGCAAAGGCTACTAGTTGCTTATCCACCATACATGCCTCCCTTCTTTATTTTTTTATTTTATTTTTTGCTTTTTTGTGGATTTTTTGTTGGGAATTGTATTTTGCCCACTAAAAGCTGTTTTCCAATCTGTTCTGTAGATAAAGATGAGCATATAAAATAGATATGGGCAACAACAAAACCATTTTGCTTTTACTCCTTCCTTCAATGAACCACCAATATGTTGCCTGAATATTAGCAGCCATCTTGTGACCATGAGGCAAACTGGAAGATGAAAGTCATTTATACAATGAAGCTGAAATACTGAAAAACTTTAGGTCCCTGATGATAGCATGTAGCTGTTATAATAGTCTTTGTCCATCTGTGATAGTTAATTTTACGTATCAACTTGGCTTGTCCATAATACCTAGGTATTTGGTCCAAGATTATTCAAAATGCTTCTATGAAGGTATTATTTTAGATAAGATTAACAGTAAAATTAGTAGACTTTGAGTAAAGCTGATTGTCCTCCAGAATGTGGGTGGGCCTCATTCAATCAATTGAAGACCTTAATAGAAAAACACTGACTTCCCAGGAAAGGAAGGAATTCTGCCAAAAGATTGCCCTCAGACTCAAACTCTAACTCTCCTCTAGGTGACCTTCTATACCAATTTATCTATCTATCTACCTATCTATCTATCTATCTATCTATCTATCTATCAATTATCTATCTATCTATCATCTATCAACTATCTATCTATCTATCTATCTATCTATCATCTATCTATCTATCTATCATCTATCTATCCTATTCATTACGTTTTCTCTGGAGAACCCTGACTACTACATTCACTAAATAAAATTAAAACTTAATTTAATTAAATACCTATTTTCTAGATCTTCTAGAAATTAAGCACAATTCTTTGCACTACATGAACCATTCTTAGTAATTGATTCAATGTTATCATGATCATCATTCAGTGTCAAAAGGCACAATTTGTTTCCATGCTTAGATTCTTTTGGGGATAAATTATCTTTAAACTTAAGACTGGCCATAGAAGAAAGAGGTAGAAACAATTTTTTTTAAAAAATAGCAAATGGGAATGTGGACTCACATTTGATTTCCACAAAGCATTTATTACCATGAACTTTTCACTTGAGCCCACTATTACTCTGAAGTCATGTCTTAAGACATGAGGGTCACAGTTATGTAGCAAAAGTTGTCAGGCACTGAAGAGGAGTCATATATCCTCACTGTGACCAGCCCATTACTCTCCTACATGGAAGGCTGTGCTAGCAATGAAGAGCAAAGCCAAGATGTTCACGTAGTTCTTTGAATTCCATATCTACCCAACATAGCTCAAGGGGGATACTGCTGACCACAATGCATATTCTAGCAATTTCATTAAGGCTATATCAAAAAGTGCTATCCAAACATTTTTAAGCCTCAGCTCCCTTTTTTTAAGCAGTTTTACAGATTTGCACAGTATAGGTGATATTCTTTTATTTTTTATTTTTTTAAATATTTTATTTATTTATTAGAGACAGAGAGAGAGAGGGAGAGAGAGAGACTGAAAGAGAGAGAGGCAGAGACACAGGCAGAGGGAGAAGCAGACTCCATGCAGGGAGCCTGACGTGGGACTTGATTCTGGGGTCTCCAGGATCATGCCCTGGGCTGAAGGCAGCATTAAACTGCTAAGGCACTGGGGCTGCCTGGTGATATTCTTTTAAATGGCTTTGTTCTAGAAGCCTTTCTTGGTGAAAAGATCTGCCCACCTGACCCACTCTGTCTCCTTCATTATCCCTGAGGTATCTTGTTGGGCCACCCTCGAGTTATGCCTAGTCAAGAGTTTAAAAATCCCTGATCTATAGATTCTACTGAAGATGTATGCACTCTGAGTTCAGTCTGTGAGCATTGCAAAGATTAAACTCATGCCTTTTTATCTTGATCCCAATTCAATTTCACGTCTGCTATGTACCTCGTTCTATTTATTATTACCTCTAGATTCTATACCCAAATTGTGCTCATCTTCAAAAACTTTTCTCTTTTTTCTACTTTCATATTATTCATCCATCCATTTGTTCATTTTTATAATAGCAGTAACAATGTATGTCTCAAAAATGATTCTCATCATACAAGTCATTCTAAATCATACTTGTTGAAAAGGCATGCTACTTGCTCTGAAGGAGGAATTAAGCCTATCACAGATCTAGAAATGCATGGTGAGCTACTTCTGTGAAGGGCAAGTTGACCAGAAATTTGACAGTGATGAATACTGGTGATGGGTTTTGATTCTTTCAGTAAATTCCATCCTTCTCTTTTTGAAAGATAGTGTAAAAGGTGGCTCATTGAAACATTGTGGGTTTTTTTCCAGTTTATCATATGTTGAAGAATACCTTAAGGAGTAGGTTTTAAGTTCGAATATTTTAATGATCCTATCAAAATACCTGACCCATTATCATATGGAACTGCAAAGATGTCATCCTTGAAGGTTGCAGGAACATTCATATCATTATGTTACTTTGTGATAACATATGGAATAAACATATGAGGATATTAAAATGATATTCACATAGATGCATCCATCCAGACTTCTTATACAAAATATTCTATGCCATTAATTTTAAGGTATATTGCTAAAGCTTACTTTTATGATATTCTAAAACACGGGAGCATAATAAGTTACTTGGTACATTTAATTAAGGAAGTAGAAAGAGTTGTTTTCAGTTTGAACATGATCGTAAAAATTTAGTTTTTGTTATCTCATCTTAGAGGTCATTGAGAAAATAGCAAATACAAAAGAAAAACTCATTTTCAGTGAAACAAGGAGACAGCTGGGAAGCCAGACACCAAAACAGATGGAGTGGCTACCAGGAAAGAAACGGATGAAGCTGACACCCAGCAAACAGTGGAACTAATACACCAATAGAGAAGACTCCATTCTGATGGATCCAAGCAAAGAAAGAGGAAGTACAATGCTAAGAAGCAAAGAAGTGAAGCACACACTTATTTGCAAAAATGCTAGGTTATCATTGAGGGGGCTAGTTCAAAGCAACAAAGGAGGTGGAAGTAAATGAGGATTCTTGTGGGGGGATAAAAGCTATCTTCACAGAATTTGTGTGATCTCTGTCTCAGTAGATGAAAAGCAAGGTTTTGGGTTATAGTTTTTCACAGTGAGCTATTTATCTCATTTAAGTAGGTATAAGAAAAGCATGATCAAATTCAGACAAAAAAACTAGAACTAAGAAAAGAAACAAACAATAACAATCAAAAGTCCAATCAGCTTAGAGCATGTCCAGGCAATTCCCAAAACAAATCACTTGCAAGTAGCTGCTGGGGATACAGGGGTAATGAAATCTCTTCTTGCCATGATGCATAATAATAAAAAGAATCAACATGGAGTGTATGCAACTATATTTCATGGGTGGAGGAGGAGAAAAGGTAAAGGAACAAAAAATGACAGACTGTTTGCAACCCATAGTCTTGCCACTGTGAAAGGTAAAATAACATGGAGTTACTTTGTCAAGGGGGTTTGAAATGGAGCCAGAAGGCCAGTCAGGAGGTGAGCCTTATGCATGTCCTTACTAGATAGAAACATGAACTTTTGAACTGGGTCAAAATACTAATATTCCAAAGGCTCTGCACAGACACCTGCAATTTTCTACAGTACCACACTTTTGCTTAGTGAGAACCTCAGCAGCCAATTATGTTTCTTTTGAGGCATGATGGAAAATAAGAATACTATATTGATTTTTAGTTAATACTTTTTGAACTTATAAAATATCTTTACATAAGAAAGAATGACTTTAGCTCTATTTCTTTGAAGGCAATAGAAAGTATTGCTTAATATCAAGAACTCTGAGGCACCTTGGTGGTGCAGTCTGTGAAGCATCGAACTCTTGGTTTCAGCTCAGGTCACAATCTCAGGGGTGTGAGATTGAGCCCCATGTCAGGTTCCACACTCAGCTCAGAGTCTGCTTGACTCTCTGTCCTTCTCCCTCTCCCCATCCCCTCAAGTGTGCTCTCTCTCTCTCTCTCTTTCTCTGGAATAAATAAATAAATCTTAAAAAAAAAAAAAAAAGAAAGAAAAAGCAAAAGGACCAAGGTTTCTAACCGTCTGTTGCCTGAGGTCATGCCCAGTTCTTCCATTACTTCTGTACCATCGGCAAGTTCCTTAAACTCTCTGTGCTTCAGTTTTCTCATTTTTAAGGTGGAGATAATTATACCAGCCTACATTATAGGCCTGTTGTGAGATTAAGTTAATACAGATAAAGCACTGAAAACACTCCCTAGTACATACTAAATTTTCATTGAATAGTCCCTATTGTTATTATTTTTAATGTTAAGATAATCTTAATGGTTGAATAAGTTAGACCTGTATCATGTAAGTCGTGGCCACTCTTTGCCATATAAAAAAATCAAACCATAAATGCAGAAGGATAATGATTTCATAAAATTTTCAATCACAGGTTTTTTTTTTTTTAATTTTATTGATGTATTCATGAGAGATACAGAGAGAGAGAGAGGCAGAGACACAGGCAGAGGGAGAAGCAGGCTCTATGCAGGGAGCGACAAGGGGCTCAATCCCCAGTCTCCAGGATCATGCCTTGGGCTGAAGCCTGAGCCACCCAGGCTATCCTCAAACACAGGTTTTGATAGAAATTCTGTAAGGTACATAATTTAGTTTTGCTTTGATACATATATGCGTCTAGTCACTCATTACATGATTTGTTGTCTGTCAAATCAACTTGCAAAGAAAAAAATTACCCTTAGTAAAGATTTTACTTGAACATGAAAAAATTTAAAGAGAAATTAACCAAGATCACAATAGATGGTATAGTTCTCTCCATGTGATAATCCTTCCACACTACAGGTGAAGTATGGATACATTTGATTAATAAGCTCTAGGGGAATAAGTAGCCAACAATTACATAATTAATTTCATAAACTAATATGTTTTCTAGTAGAAGCTATTTATTTGATTCATCCTTGGAGTCCAGATACATTTTATATCACAGATTTCTGCACAGAAAAAATTGTGAAGGCAGATATCTACATTTCTTTTAGCTTGAACTATCCCAAGTCAAGTCAGGCCCTAGCTATCCTCTCTTTCTTTGACACATTAAAAAGTATATATATATTTCTGAATTCTTTCTCAATCTGTATCATTCTGCCTTGATTTATTGCTAGAGCAGTCCCATCATTCAGTCATGGAACTGTCTATACACATGTGGGTTGTGTATCTTTCTACAAGTGACTGTAGAAACTGAGAGAGAAAAAACTGTTTTAATCATGTTTTTCAGGTCCCCCATAACTTCAGAGTTTTTCTTTCCTTTTTTTTTTTTTTGCATGCCTCACCCTCAATAAATGCTTCAAAGAAATACCAATGACTTCCTATTGCTATCTACAAACAGCATGAAAATAATTTTTTAAAAAGATTTATTTATTTATTTATGATAGACAGAGAGAGAGGCAGAGACAAAGGAGGAGGGAGAAGCAGGCTCCATGCCAGGAGCCCGACGTGGGACTCGATTCTGGGACTCCAGGATTGCACCCTGGGCCAAAGGCAGGTGCCAAACCGCTGAGCCACCCAGGGATCCCCCAAAATAATTTTTTTTAATCTAAAGCCTCGGTCACTGGATGCACAATTAAGCTGGTGTCTTCCTTAAATATGATATAGCATTGTCGTGGGAGTCTGCTCTCTTCCCCAGTTTACCACTGATCACTTGTTAAAAATTGTAATTATTTAATAGCATATTATTTTATTTTATTATTTTTAATAGCATATTATTTTAAAACAGATTATCCCATGTTAAAAATAAAATAAAAAGTTTTATCATGTCTTCATTCATTATGATTAGGGAAAAGTACAGTTAAAGACATTAATTGATAATAACACTGCAGAAAAGAATTGGCATTTTCTTTTAATTGTATTGATATTAACATAATTATTGTAATAAACTCTATTATCCTGCTTCAGATCAGGTAATTGTGAGTCTACAGCAGAAATGAGCAGGGGTCCCAAGAGTCAGATTTCATGCCAAATATGGCTGAAGATAAAGACATAAGGGTGTTTATGAATGGGACAAATGAAAGAGCTTTCAATTTGTTCTTCCAAATACCTAGTTCGTACGCTTATTCTATCATTTGTTAATTGCATGAGTTTGGGCGATTTCATTTATTCTTCTGTAAAATTGAATTAACGCTGGCTTTATTATTGGGATATTGTGTTAATATAATGAGGTTTTTCCTAAGGCAGCTTTACTGAAGTAAAATACAATAAGATTTACCAATTTTTCATGTACGACTGATGAGTCTTAATTAATATACAGTGTCACATAACACTACAATTATAGTATAGATCATTTCAATCATTCCAAAATTTCCTTCTTGCTCCTGTACAATGGATCCCCTCACCCTACACTCAGCCCTAGGTGATTGCTGATCTACTTTTTCATCACTTGGACTTATGTCTGATCTAGAATTTCATTTAAATGGAATAATTTACTGTAGAATTTATGGTATCTGGATTCTGTCATTTGCCATAATGTTATTATGATTCTGTTTGTGTATATCAGTGCTTTCTCTAATTATCTGTCTGTTTGGTGTTTATCTATGTTTAACTATCCTACCGTATAGATATACCGCAGTTTGTTTACCTGTTAATTCTTGATAGCTGAAGGTTGTTTCTAATACAAAGATATCATGAAGAGCATTATGTTATATCTTCTTATAGACATGTTTTCATTTCCCTTGGTTAAATGATTATAAGTAAGGATACTTATCTTGGGTTTCATGATAAGCATGTTTACATTTGTAACAGAGGAGGGATCCCTGGATGGCGCAGCGGTTTGGCGCCTGCCTTTGGCCCAGGACGCGATCCTGGAGACCCGGGATCGAATCCCACGTCGGGCTCCCAGTGCATGGAGCCTGCTTCTCCCTCTGCCTGTGTCTCTGCCTCTCTCTCTCTCTCTGTGACTATCACAAATAAATAAAAATGTAAAAAAAAAAAAAATTTATTAAAAAAAAAAAAAAACATTTGTAACAGAGGAGTTGTTTTCCAAAGTGGATCTGCCATTTGGAATAGCCACTAGCAATGTAAGAACTTTTTAAGTGCTACATTCTCAACATTTGGTTTAAAAAAGCAACTTTTGGTGTGAAGTGATATCTAATCGTGTTTTTAATCTTTCATATCACTAGAGATATTGAAGATCTTTTCATATGTGTATGTGCCATTTGTGTAATTTCTTTGGCAAAGTGTTTAACCCGAACATTTATCAGATAGTTTGCCTTATTATTAAGATGAAATGTTCCTCATATATTCAAAACACGTCTTTCATCAGATGTACATTTTTTTATGATTCTTTTTAATCTTTAAGAATCTAGCATATGCCTGTGCATTGTAGATATTCAATAAATATCAAGATGATCTGATTTGGGGGCACCAGGGTGGCTCAGTCAGTTGAGCATCTGCCTTCAGCTCAGGTCATGATTTCAGAGTCCTGGAATTGAGCCCCGAGTCCAGCTCCCGCTTAGCATGAAATATGCTTCTCTCTCTTTCTGCCTCTCCCTACCACTTGGGCACATGCTCTCTCTCTCTCTCTCTCTCTCTCTCTCTCTCCCTCTCTCTCTCTCTCAAAAAAAAAAATATGATTCTGAAGGAACTTGAATCTGAAAGAATCTAACACCAAAGTAGTCCCAACACACTTGACCAAAAATTTTATGAGGATATTGTTGTATTTATGTCAAAGTTGTTTAATGTGCCTCATTATGAAATAATCCTATTGATCTGTTTGCCGAATCAAACCTAGAACTAAAATACCTTTATTTTTACCCAAATTTAATGAGAAATTCCAGAGAAATGTTTTTATCTTTATCCATTATCTTGGAGGGTACACAGAATCACATCCAACATTTATAAAACTCACTTTGTATCCCTTATTTAAATCTCATAACATTGTTGCACAAAAATGAAGCAAATAATATAGCATTTAACAGTCCAGACTCTGGAGTCAGACAAGCATATTTTGTTCTGGCACTACTGTTAGTAGCTTTGTGACAATGTACTCAATCTCTTGAAGCTTCAGCTCCTTCATCTTCAAAATGAAGAAACAAATACTTCTGACCTCATAGGATCATTGCGAAAATAAGAGACAAGATATGTGAAACACTTGGGGGTGATGGTTGCCACACCTCAAGTGCACAAATCATTTAGTGGATTATTTATTGAATTAATATCAGGTTCCATGAATATGTGAAAATCAGATGCTATCATAAATTATCTGCAGACCTGAGCAGGTGGGCAATGAGATACAAACCCACGCCTTATTTCTGTGGCAATGTTATTGTGACAAAGATGTCTGAGATTTGACTGTTTCATGCATGCAAATTAACCTATGCCAAACCTCTCGGATCTTACATGAGCTGTGGTGTCACTTTTCAGGGTGTTAGGTTAGTGGCTTTAATAACTCATCTAAGTACAGATGAATAGACTTTTCCTCCTTTTCTGTGTAGTATGCACTGATTCCTTTTGTTTTCTACTCCAGAAAGAAAGAGAAAGAGAGACAGAAAGGAAGGAAAGAATGAAGGAAGGAAAAGAAAGAAAGGTAAAAGGTTAGAGCTAATGTTATTTTCGAACATTTCCTATTTTGCTGTAGATTTTAACTTATTTAGGTAAAGTAGAGGGAATTATTCCTTAAGGATTATTACTGGCACATGCACAGAGCTTAGAGCAAAGAAGTTGAGTGGGCTATGAATATGAGTGTGGACTCCCAATGTCATGCAGGCACACAAGTAGCAGTGTCTAAAGACAGTTGGAAAACCAGGCTTCAGTGTCAAGGTCACTCACTGTGGACAACACTCCCCAAGAGCCAGGTTTACCTAGGTTGCATATTTTTGGCCTGTGGGCTGTGATTACAGGTAAGGTTTGGGAGATGCTCCATTAAAAATATCTGGATAACTTACATAATCTAAAATAATTCATGCAACAGATTAACTAAGGATACCTTAAAGGATATCTTTATGTGTTTATATGTAGGAACACAAAACATATAAGATCGCATATCTTATTTGTGTGTATGTGTGCGTATATATCATTTTTATAATGCAAATTGTATGTATATTGCTACTTTATGTGCCTGAGATTAAATATCAAGTCCACCACTGGATTGGTAACATCTTTAGGCAAGTGTGATGAGGAATTTGGGCCCAGATTGGCCCTCTTCTATTTTCATCTGGTTCTGGCCTCTCCCATCTGCTCCTATGTCACTCATTGGTTCAATCTCCTCCCTTAACGTCCAGACATTTTCTTGGCTCAGAGCTAATACATTATTTGCAAGCATTCTCAGACCCAATAGCTAAAATGCTCCCAAGTTAAATTTTGAATGCACATAGACTTCATCAGCAGTATTTGCAATGTGTAGTGACATTTACTTCTCTTTCCTTTTGCTTGAGTATCTTTAAATGTGTACACTGCTGGGGATGTTTTGTAAATGCCCTCAAGAAAAATGTCTGGCTCAAAATTTCCATGAATTCCTGTCTGCAGCTGAAATGGCCGAATTTTTAGAGCTCCATGGCTTTGGGCAAGCAAAGAAAAATTTTCCAACTAGTTTTCTCTTCAAATGCTCTATCCAAATAAACATAGCACTTTTTATGATTGTATCCTATTAACCCTTCTCCTTCCACCCACCCAGAGTACATCCACAGCTTAAGGGCCTCATGTCCAATTACTCATGGCCTGTCCGGTCAAGGGCACTGTTTCTTGCATCCCTGAATTCTCAGGAAGAACGTGGTTCTTTTCTTTTCCCACTTTTCTTTTTTTTAATTGTGGAAAGAACACTTCATATGAGATCTACCTTCTTAACAAAATCCTAAGTGAACAATGCAATATTGTTCACTATAATCACAATATTGTATGGCGGATCTCCAGAATTTATTCATCTTGCATAACAGAAACTCTATATCCATTGAACAACTCCCCCTTTTCCCCCTCCTCTCTCCACCCCCTGCCCCAGCCCCAGCCCCTGGCAACAACTATTCTACTTTATGCTTCTATTCTAGATTGGCTTTTTTGATACCTCATATTACTAGAGTCTTGCAGTATTTGTGCTTCTATACTGGTTTATTTCCCTTAGCATAATACCCTACAGGTTCATGGTGTTTGTTATTTGTTTGTTTTCCAATGTACAGAAGGAGAGGAAAGATCTGTAGCCATCTGTCCTAATGGTCTGCCAACATATGATCTTGCTACACATTTTTATTTGCCCATACTTACGCAGGTCTCCTGCTGGGCACCTCATCGGGTTTTAAGCTCACCTATTCCTCCTTATTTGAAAAGATGGAATTAATGCTGGGGGCAAAGTGCTCAAATGGAAAATATTAAAACCCAACAAACAAATCAACCTGGATTTGGCCCAGTATAAATGACAGCCTGAAATAAGTCCTAAAGCAAGGATGATTAGAATTTAAATGTTTTCTTCTCCCTAGCAGCTTCACTTTTTGATGTATAAGACAAGGCACATGCAAATCAGTGGCAGTCAGCTAAAACATCACTGAATTTTCATCAGTAAAACAAGAGCATTTCACTCTTATGTTTAAAAATCTATATGGAGTTTTAAAAATAAATAGTTGAAAATCCTGATCAAGCAAAACCTCAAGCAAGACAGCGTCTCATGCATAGTGTTTACCCTATTGGTTGAGCACCCTACAGTGAGGTCTACCAAGAATAACAGGACCATTGATTTAATCCCTTTCTGGCAGGCCTTTAACTGAAATTTAATTATGTTGCTTTTTGTCTGCAACCTTCCCCCAAGGTTTCTGCGATATTAGAATACCTCCTTTAAGTGTTATGAAAAGCGCATTAGAGGGTTTTTCCTCTGATTATTTCATAACATAACATAGCAGTTCCTTCTGCCAGAGAGCCCACACAACTGTTTTCAATAAATGAAACAGTTTTCTTTTTTTACATTTTATAAAGTGTAGATTAAACATTAATTAGTTGTAGCTGACTTTCAGCATTTTCCTTTTACAGTGATCTTTTTAGGGCTAGTTCTCAAACAGCACAAATAAGGTCCTATAATGTGTGAACAATGGTGCTGCCTTAGGCTTCATAAAGGGTGAGGATACTTGCTTAAGTCAATCTTAAACTGTTTTGCAATGAGTTCATGCTGAGCAATTATTTCTATATTCCTTAAGCGGTGGGAGTTTCAAAGGCATGGGGGAGTGTGTATTTTTATAGCTAGAAAAATCTTATTAAATGGGTATGGCTTTCTGGGTTTCTTTCCTTCCTCTTCTCCAAACTCATAAAATTGCAAGAGGCCAACCCAAATGTGTACTAACCACAGTAGCTTCCACGTCTTACGGTCACTGGTGTCAATTTTTTTGTTTACTATTATTGGCACGTCATAGGCTTCATAGCTCCAAAAATAATTGAAAATGAAAACAAACTTTTGTGTGTGTCCTTTTTCTCCCCAGCAATGTGTCAGCCTGGGAAAATGCTCTCTTTGAAAAGAAAGCAGAGCTGACATATAATTGTTGCTTTTACCCCAGCTGTTACTGACATTACATGCTGAACCTTCCTTGGAGACGGAAAACCAATTTTGATGTGACACTCTGAAAAGTCACCACTGGTACTTTACAAATAGTTCAAGGTCACAGAAATCATGCCCGAGACACTCTCAGGTAAACCTCGGGAGGACTTTTCTTTCTTGGGGAAAGCTGTGTTTTTATTGATTTTGCAAATTGTAGACTTAAAGTCTAACAAAGGGAAAGCTATCAAGAGAGGAAAAAAAAAACCAACTGAATACAAAATCAATGCTTTTACATTGATATTTTAAAAAGCAATTCCATACAAGTATTGTGGCAAAAGAGAAGTTCATGTCATGTTCAACTTTTGAAACTTGTATGTGGATAGAGACAAACTTAATATGACTATTATTAATGGGACGTTTGTAAAGTATTTAACTTTTATTATGTAAACATAATTCAAGTTCTTTCCCTAAAAATTCTTGTCATTTATAGTATCCTGCCCATTACATAGATAGTTGAATTTGTTACTTTCATTTGTTAACTGTAACTTTCATGATTCAATCAGCAATCTATCACCTAACAATATTCTAATCAAAGTTTTTGTTTTTTCTGTTTTTTCTCCTTTTTTCCTTTTTTTTCTGCCAACATGTGATCTCGTTACACATTTTTATTTGCCCATACTTTTGCAGGTCTCCTGCTGGGAAGACCTTCTTTATCTTTTATTCCTTTTTTTTTTTTTTTTTTTTGCTATTATCAGCTAAGCAAATAGTACTTGTGTGAGTTTCATTTCTAGTTAGTAATTTCTGGGATAAACAACTGCTCTCATTTCTTTCTTGCCTTTTGAGTTTTCTTATCAAAGCTAAAATATCTTTTTAGTTGCTAAGACATTGTTGGCCAATCCTCTAAGGAAACTCAACATTATTAACATAGCAAAGGATCAAGACCCTGGTGTTCATATTTTGTTTTTGAACTTGCTGACCATTGAAGCTACACTGGCCAGTAACCAAAATGGTTAATCTGTATTCAAAAACTAAACAAAACTGGCTTCGTGATCATTCTATATCCCTGTATTTCCATCTTTTCATTCACTCATTTCAATACAAGAAGGAATTTACACTGACTCACATGGGTTGGGTTAATAAAGACCAATTTCCAAACAAAATGCCACTAGGAAAAAATATCCATTTGAGAAATAATGGACTCTTATGTATGTTCTCTTTTATAGTCATCTTTTAATAATATTCTCATTATTTGTGAGCTTCAGGGCAAGAAGCAGCACATTTAATTTGTAAAGTTTATGACTCCTATTCACATTACTGCTATTTCAGAGACAGGGCTATCTTTTTATGCATCAAGTAATTTTGCTTTGTTCTAAATTAAGGTAGAATGATGGATGATAGATAGATAGATGATAGATAATAGATAGATGGATAATAGAGATAGATACATGAGAGATGTATCAGCTATGTTATTATATACATTTTTATCTTTATTGCAATCTTAAAAAAGTATTATAACTCCAATTATACAAATGAAGAAACTGATCGCAGTAAGATAATTGGCTCAAGTTCATATGGTAATGAGAAGTAAGTGAAAAAGTTGGAATGTGGCCTAAAAATCTACATTTGGTACATTAGCCCAAACTAATCTATAAAGGAATCTGGCAATTATACAAGTCACTCCATTAATGAGCAAGATGTAATCATTGTCATTTGAGATATAAATGGTTTTACAGAAGTTGGTATCTGTACCATGGACATTAGAGAAACATTTGGGAGAAAACATTAGCTTTATTACAAACTTGAAGGAAAGGTAAGGAGTAGACATAAGAACACTGAAGCAAAACAAAATCCAGATGAATAGAGCAATGGATGAAATGTGATCCTAGAGACCATTCATTTTTTTTTTTTTTTAGATTTTATTTATTTATTCATGAGAGACACAGAGAGAGAGAGAGAGGCAGAGACACAGCAGAGGCAGAAGCAGGCTCCATGCAGGGAGCCCGATGCAGGACTCAATCCCAGGTCTCCAGGATCACACCCCGGCTGAGGGCGGCACTAAACCACTGGGCCACCAGGGCTGCCCCATTGTTTTTGACCAATAGCTTACCACCCACTTGGTTTAGGATGTCATGCCAGGTTAAAAAAAAAAAGAAGAAGAGGAGGAGGAGGAGGAGGAGGAGGAGAAGAAGAAGAAGAAGAAGAAGAAGAAGAAGAAGAAGAAGAAGAAAGAAGAAGAAGAAGAAGAAGAAGAAGAAGAAGAAGAAAAAGAAAGAAAAAGAAAGAAGAAAGAAAGAAAGAAAGAAAGAAAGAAAGAAAGAAAAAAAGAAAGAAAGAAAGAAAAAAGAAGAAGAAAGAAGGAGAAAAAAGACAGACTAAAACCAAAACCAAAAGCAAAAATTTGCCCAATGAATTAGATTGGCATTATTCCAATGATTTTTGCATGAGAAGATTGATTTTTTAAAATGAGATTGCAATTTAAAGTTATCATTTAAGAAAGGAGAAGGAGTGAATGCCAAGGTTAATCTTTAATTGGAAACTAAAGAGACTTGAGGCAGAAAAAATGAGGAGGTGGTTGCAATAGTTCAGGCAGTATGTAAAATGGGTATAAACAAAAATGCTTGGTTGTAGAAAGTAGGAGCAATGGATGGGTATGGGTCCAAGATATGTGACAGGTATAATGTTCCATGTTATGGAGAATTATGACAATAATAAAATGGGGAATTCAGCTGTGAGGGAGAATTTTTCACTGAAGAATTCAGTTCTTTCCCTCCTTTGTGTCTCATGATATTCAGAACATTGCTTGTTCTTCATACACACCTCAATATGTATAATTGATTCAATTAAATAATTACCATAATCAGACTCCTCCATGTAGAACTCCAGAAATGAAATAACATAGTGGACAAACATGAAGTCTCGTCAGTGAAAACTTTTAATTCCAAGCCTATCCACATGACTGGGAGAGTTTACTCTAATTCAGCTATAATGTTTTCATGCAGAAAAAAAGGAGATGATGTACCAATACACGTCTATTTTGAGAGTTAAAGGAAATAACAATAATAAAGAGTATAGCATGATGCCTAATAGAAAAAGTTGTTTGGAAAATACCAAATTTCTTCCTTCCTTTGAGGGAAATGAAGGTCACAGTTTTATTTAGATTAAGGGTTGGCAAGGGCAACCTGGATGGCTCGGTCAGTTAAGCATCCGCCTTCAACTCAGGTCATGATTCCATGGTCTTGGGATTGAGCCCCACAGAGGGCTCCCTGCTCAGTGAGGAGTCTTCTCCCTCTACCCTTCTTCCTGGCTTATGCTCTCTCTTTCACTCATTCTCTCTCAAATAAATAAGTTAATAAAATCTTTAGATTAGGGATCTGCAAAGTTCCTATAAAGGGGAACTGTCCTTAAGAGTTTGCTCAGGACGCTATAATAAAATACCATATAGGGCTTGTAATTAGCAAAACTCTACTTCTCTCAGACCTGGAGACTGGAAGTTTGAGACCAAGGTGCTGGCAAAGTTGGTTTCTGGAGAGGATCTTCTTCTGGTTACAGGTTGCCCTCTTATTGTGTCTTCACTTGATGGAAAGAGGGCAAGAGCTATCTGTGGTCCCTTTTATAAGTTATGAATCTCATTCATGAGTACTCCAACTCTGTGACCTAATCACCTCCCAAATGCCCCTTCTCCTAAAGCCATCATCTTGGATGTTAAGACTTTAATATATGAATTTGGGGGTAGAGAATAAACATTCAGGCCATTGCAGTTAGATAGTAAATACTTTAGACTTTGCAAATACAATCTCTGTTATAATTTCTCAATTCTTCTATGATAGCCCAAAAGCAACCATACATAATGCATAAACAAATATGTCTGCATCCTAATAAAACTATCTTAAACAGGAAGCTTGGTGGATTTGACCTGTGGGTAGGATTTTGTTAATATCTAACCTATAGTTAAATATCCTAGGCCAGTAGAGCTTTGTGTCCTTTGATCATAGGTAATGGAAAGATGAAGTCAAGTAAAACCATGTTATAAGGGATGCCTGGGTTGCTCAATGGTTGAACATCTGCCTTCGGCTCAGGTCATGATCCTGGAGTCCTGGGATCGAGTCCCACATCAGAATCCCTGTGGGGAGTCTGCTTCTCCCTCTGCCCATGTCTCTTTTTGTCTCCCGTGTCTCTCAAGAATTAAATAAATAAATAAATAAATAAATAAATAAATAAATAATAAATAAAATCTTTAAAAATATTTTCTAATGTTATTGATTAATATTAACAATTTAATTGATGTCATAGAACCTAAAGTCTACATAAAAGACCCTAAAACAACTATATATTTATAACATAGTCAATGACTCAAAATAAAGCAAATTAGTTGAGTTGGAGAAGTTAAGAACGATTCTCAGAAGAATTGAAATTTGGCATATGTCTTAAAGAATAATTCTAAGAAAATTAGAAAAAAGAGGAAAAGAAGGAAATGTCAGACATAAAAACCATGTGAAAAATCATGACGACAAAATGCAAAAATGATATGTTGAGAGAACAATGGGAATTTTGACATAATGCCCACAGGGTATGGGGAGCAAGATGGAGATGAGGCTAGAAATGTGGTTTGAAGATAAATTAATAACAAGTTTTTAGACAATAGGCTTTTGTATATTTTCTTGAGATTCAACAAGGGGAAAGCAGAAATTGTGGTGGTCATCAGCATTGCTCATCAAATATATCTGGTTTTACCCTCTGCAAGTCCCCATTTCCTTGAAGTTAAGTGTGGCCATATACCTTTTTTTGGCCAAAGGATAAGAGCAGAAATGGCACGCATCATTTCTGGGAAAGACCTTCCAAGGCCAAGATGCAAATTCCATAATGCCTTTCTCTGTCCAGGGTGATCATAGAATCACAGAGACAGAGCTTCCCTGGTGTGGGTATCTGAGTGAGGATGACTATAAGGCAAAACACACTACCCAACCCGTTACAATTATCTCGTGGGAGGGAGCACTGGGGTGCTAGGTCTTTAGGATGTTTTAGGTCTGAGCTATTCTCTTTTCTTACCACAAACCTACCTCTTCTGACCAATACGAATGTCTTTAAACAATGAAGTAAAATAACTACACAAGCAATCATTCAATGTCCTTATACCTTGTGATTTAGAATACCCACATTAAAATTTGCACAACACAGTTATTTAACATTGCAAACCTTATTTTTTAATAAAATGCCAAAGAAGAAATATACCAGACCACTAGTGGTCTGAAGTCCCTAATCCTAGGTAACATATCAAATATGCTGGATTTGGTCTGAGTGAATTAATAAATCATGATGTCAAATGCGATGACACAGATAAACAAATAGCATATTAAGAAGTTATTTGATTTCATTTTCTTTAGCACTAAAGTTGAACAAGATCATTTATCTGTATCTTTCTTTGTCCAGTTTAGAAAAGTCCTAATATTTCAGAGTGATATAACAACACTAAAACTGTTATTTTTTGCAAGTATATATTATTTTATGATAAAAATATGTCTTTTTTATCATAAAGATAAAAAGATGAAAAAGATGTGATCACCATGTTTGGTATAGATAACATAGTCTGTCTCTTGTTTGCCAGGGAAATCCTCAAGGGAGACCAACCCTTGGCCATGTGCATAATAGCTTAAAGAGAGGTGCTAAGGAATGGCAGATGTATATAAGGTGGCTGTTTTATTTTATTCTCTCATATGAGGAAAAGCAGTAGTGCACCAGAATTTTTATTCACTGTAAATCTAACTCCTTAGTGTTTATGTTTTTAAAGTTTCAGCAACTGAGGAGAAAAATTCCAGGTCAACAAATTAAGTTATGTTCACACTGATTGGCATGGGCAGATGCAATCCTATTCTTACTTTCCATCAATGGTACTAGAGGTCACATCTTGGAGGAAAATGGAAATCTCTGCATCACTACCTGACACTTTCCATTTGGTTCCCAAACACGATTTACCTAAGTAGTTATGAGTATGACACAGTCAATTTAACAAACACGATGGTTTGTTCAATAACATTAGCCATCTATGAAAATATCCCCACCTGTTTTCTAAAGTAAATATTGTTAAGATGTAAGTATAATTAAAATTTTAGACAGTGTTTGATTCAATAGAATGCAAAAAACCCAATAAAATAAATTATATATATTTTTTCATATATATACATATATATACATATATATGTATATATATGTATTTTTGCTCTTTAAGTTATAATGAGTTAAGAGTAAGAAGATATCTGTGTTTCTCAGGATACATTTGTTTTATATTATGTGGAAATAGGCTGTGGTGGTCAAAGGCTAGACAAATATTATTTTTAGCTTAAGGACAACAGTATCTTAATAAAACATTAGAACAAAGCTGAAACACCCTAACACAGCCTATAAGACTCTACATGAGCTCATTCCTTTCCGATTCAATTTCGTGCCATTTTCTCTCCTTCATTTTTATAAAAATATATTAGTTTCTTTCTATTTCCTTTAGAAATCAACTCTCATTTCCACCTGAAGGCATTTGCATTAGGTATAGCCTGAAATCTCTTAATTGTCTTTTGGCATTTTATTTTCTGCTCCAGTGTCCTGTTGGAAGGACTATGACACTCAGTTAGAGTCCCTCTCCTTTGCCTGTCCACTCTCTCACTAGGCAGGCTGTTTTGTCTTCTTTTGATCAATTATCACTATCTGGGAAAATTTCATGTTTATTTAGTATCTTATTATTTGCCTTTTCTTACTAAAATAGCAAATATTACAAAAGCAAGAATTGTCTCTGTCTTGCCAACCATTCTACCTTTATATTTACTTATATTTGTTGAATAAAAGGAAAATATTTTTCCCTTTATTTTTCCACTTTTTTTTTCTTTTTCCTTATATTCCCATGAATTTATTTTATTAGTGATTTTTAAATATTTTATATTTTCTTACCTTTTAAAATATTTTATATTTCTTTACCTTAAAACCACCCATATGAAATTTATATCACTTTGTTTTTATACAGTATTAACATATATTTTCAGAAAGCTCATTTGGCACATAATACAGCCAAGTATGTAACTGGTGTGTGATTCAAAATTCTGCCTCATGTCTTAGAGGTGACTTTAACTATAATTTAAAATAGGATCATTATCTTTTATTCTTTTTCATTAAAAGCATGAAATAATTTCTAAATTTCCTGCCTTTGTAGTATTGAGAGCATCAAGGTAATTACCTACATAGATCTTGGACTTTTTTGTAGTGATCATATTTATGTGTGTTTGTTAACTTTATGTTGGATATTTCCATTTAACATAGTGGAAAAGAGAGGATCAGAGAGTGGATATATTATATCAAAATCTATGTTCTTAATGAATCATAAAAAATTATTAATGCTTAGACAATATCACTATGATATGTTTAGTACTGTAATAACCAATGAGACTTTTCTGAAAGATACAAGTACAATTAAATTCTATGTGTGTTCATTGTACTTAAATGACAAAAATTGGCATCCATTCAGAATTAATGTAGTAATATTCTTCAATAATTTACCTTTCATGAAGCATAACAAGTAGCAACTTCATATAAATTATTATACTATTTTCTGAGATAGTAAGATTATAGGATTAGAAAGCAGGGAAATAAAATCTTTAGAAAGTGAATGGTTTTCTTTATTCCCATAGTCAAAAACTGGTAAAGTTTCCTCTTGGAATTAGACTTCAACTGGAAAATGCAGGATATGGTTTTTATACAGATGATGGAGGAAGGCAACTCTAGTGGAAGAAATGCCATAAATTGATGTGTAGAATTACTACAGAAAGTTGAGAAATGAAAAAAAAAAAAAAAAAAAAAGAAAGTTGAGAAATGTACTTTTGTCTAAAACATGGGTTGCATGGAAAGATAGTAACATAGTTAAGATACTTTGAAACAAACAGGTTTCGAATTTTATTTTTCAAGAAAATGGGGAGCCATTAAAGGCCTTTGAGAAAGAGAACTTAGGAATAGTTTGAGGATTTTAAATTAATAAATATATGTTAAATTGCTATACCAATAAAGGAAATGTAATTTATATAAATGTACACTCCCTAATCTTAGGAAAACCAACTTAATAAAATTGTGATATGCAAAGACAGTTAAAGTAACAATAATAAAGAATATTAAATTAAATAACTATTGCTTTGTAGAGAGATCTCAGACATGACGGGTGCACTATAGTACTGAGTGACACAACTAATCTGAACAGCACTAGAAAACCCATATTGTGGATTAAAATCAGAAACCTATTGAATAGCAGTCCTTTCAAAGACACTCTACAACTATAGCAGGTCTTTTGCCTGAGGATGAAGAGGTAAGAAGTAGATTACATACCTAAGGATTTTGAATAGAAAAGTGTCTCAGATGTGAGCTGTGGTTTAGTGTGGGATCCCAAGGGGAATGCTTGACAATCTAAGAAGAGAGTAAGGAGATGTTAGCTAATCTGAAACCAAATCCAGGGGACTGAGCCAGATTTGACTCAATCTGCCATGTGTGACTGAGACTTTTCCATGAGCTAGAAAGAGGAAAAAATATTATCTGCAAATCTGTGAATGGATCCCAGAAAGATAGAGTGGCTTCTAGCTCCAGTATCTGCCATAAATTATGGGCTTCATGAATGATGTTCAAATCTTGTCAGATTATGAGGCTAAAGGTCTTAAAACATATCCTATATCAGTCTGGATTGCTCTAAGAACTAGGATTGAATGATGAATATGGGTGGAAAATTAAAAGAAAAACAATGTGGGAGCTGACAATGGAGACAATGGGAACAAAAACAGAAGATCAATGCCTAAGGATCATGTGAGGACATGAATAATGATCTTTAATCAACTGATCAAATAGGTGCATGTTTGCAAGAGGAGGACTGCGAAGAGACAATAGGCCCCTTGATGTCTTAAGCTTAGTTGATAGAAAGAGTAACCAGATATAAAGAGTCAACAGGAGAAATTGGTCTGGTGGTGGAATGTAATGAGTTAAATACTAGATATGGTGAGTTAAAATATGTTTCTGCTTTCTAGTGCAGTGCTAGAACTACAGAAGCATAAGTAAAGATAGAGCTTTGTAGAGAGAAAAAGAGAGATCATAGATACAAGGACAAAATATGGCAAAGAAACTTATGATATGATGTCATTTAGGGTTGAAGAAGAGTAAGAAGAGTGAACATTGGTATAGAGAAGCCATGTTCAGAATGTCACAAGGATAAATTGGTGATACAGCATCAAAAGAGAATTTCACTCATGATTGACTAATCAAAACTGATAAATTAAGGGAGTAACTGAGTAAGACTCAGAGAAATTACTTTTAATGTGGTATTTGTAAGGCTATTATTAACACATAAAAATTAATTTTTTGAGGTCAGTGGTGATCAATGTCAAATGTTAAAAGGTTATCAAATGAGTTAAAAAGGTAAGAGAATATATACAGCAAGTGTGTGCTGTCCTTATTATAAGATTGGGTAGGTCAGGGAAAAAGCAAGAAGGGTAAGCTATCTGAAAAATGTGAATCTGATCAATGGTATTGGAGCATGTTAGTGGGCAGGAAGAGAGAGAGCACCGACCAGGACTGAAGACCAAACAGAGGGAATTACGTTTAGAAGGACGCTGGTGGTTGAGATCCAACAATGGTACTCATATATGAAGTAGTCTTGGAGAGGAACAGAGCAGCTGAGAAAGAAAAGAAAGAATGGTGGCAAGGTGAGCAGACCTTCTGAGACAGTGGAAGGAAACTCAGGCAGCTTTCTCTGGATAGCACCTGCCTTCTTACTTAAATAGAGGCCAAGGAGGAATTTCTTATAGGAGTTGGGGATCAAAGTTTGGGAAATTGAGATTAAATAATTGTTTTTTGGAGAAGATACTTTGGTAAATTTAATTGGGAATTAACAAATGATAAGGAAACTACAGGCTAGTGCTAGCAAATGTATTATACATTTCATTCTTAAACACTGGCTACTTTTTAAGATAATGCTACATGGTCAAGGTAAATTGAGTCTCATAATAATAGTCTATGAGTTGCTCAAAATGACGGTTTTTGTTTTTTAAGATTTTATTTATTTAGTTGAGAGAGAGATAGAGCACAATGAGAAAGGGGAAAAGGGAGAAACAGAGTCCCCACTGAGCAGGAAGCCTGATGTGGGTCTTGATCTCAGGACCCTGGGATCATGACCTGAGCTAAAGACTGATTCTTAACCAACTGAACCATCTAGGGACTCTCAAAATGAAGTTTTAAGTTTTATTTAAAGTTATATCATAACCTTCGTAGAGCCTTTTATTTGATCACAACTGATGAATTGAAGTTTATCTTGAGGTTTATAGTTGCTTATTTATTTACTTAGTATCATTTTTGTTTAAGTGCTTACAATTTCCTGGTTTATTTTTATGGACTGTGCTATATCAATTTTATTTTTTTTATTTTTTATTTTATTTTTTTATATCAATTTTAGATGGGATACAATAGTCTCATCTTATGCATGGGGAATATGTTCCAAGATCCCCCAGTGGATGCCCAAAACTTCAGATAGTACTGAATTCTATATGCATTGGGCTTTTTCCTATACATACATACATATGCTGAAATTGCATTAATTAATTAGGCATGGAAAGAGATTAACAATAACTATTAATAAAATCGAACAATTACAACAATGTACTGTAATAAAAGTTATGTGAATGTGATTTCTCTCCTTCTTAAAATATGACTTGAGCTGTACTCACCCTTCTAGTGATTATGTGAGATGATAAAATATCTATGTGCTAAGATGAAGTGAGGTGAATAATGTAGGCATTGTGACGTAGCACTAAGCTACTGCTGACCTTCTGGTGTTACGTCAAAGGAGGATCATCTGCTTCTAATCTGACCTTGAATAACTGAAACTGCAAGAAGTGAATCTGCTGATAAGGGGAGACCACTATACCATGCAGTTTTCCGGTCATTATTATTTTATTCCATAGACTATTGCTTTTCTGCTCTAAGCAGAAAGATTTTTTCTGCAGACCTACCTTCAATGATCTCCTGAGTCATCAGACTTTCTTTGCTATTTTGTCTCTCATTTTGCTAGAGTTTTACCTTTAGGTGGCTTTCAAAGGAAGGGTTAATAGAGCACAAATTTTACACATCTCTGAAGGTTTGAAAATGGCTATATTCTCCCTTCAGTCTTAATTAATAATTTGAATAACATAGGCTTGTTGGTAGGAAATATTTTTTTCTCAAAACTTGGAAAGTATTGTATACGTTTCTTTTTTGCCCCACATAATCATATTCTATTTATAGCAGAGACAATGGAGATTCTGAAAACACCTGCAATAGGAGATAGCCATGTGTAGCTCAAATGAAAAGTGCAATTTATTTATATTTTCAGACATAATTTGTCAGTGGATTGCATCTTTTTTGGTCTTTCCTGAATGAAATTCTACTTAATCTGGATGATTGGGTATTGGCATGGTTTTTGTTTTGCATCTTTTTTTTTTCTTTTTGGCAACTGATATAGTCTTAACAGTACTGGGTCATTAATTTCATATCCATTAAGGGATCCCTGGGTGGCGCAGCGGTTTGGCGCCTGCCTTTGGCCCAGGGCGCGATCCTGGAGACCCGGGATCGAATCCCACATCAGGCTCCCGGTGCATGGAGCCTGCTTCTCCCTCTGCCTATGTCTCTGCCTCTCTCTCTTTCTCTCTCTGTGACTATCATAAATAAAATAAAAAAAATTAAAAAAAAATTTCATATCCATTAAGAATTATAAGTAATTCACTTCCTTGTGAATAATAATGTGAATTTGGCTTTTATAGGGTGTGCCTGCAAAAAGATTCTGTATTAATTTAAATTCTACTTCATGACAAACTCATATGCATTATATTTCCAGTTTATCTCATTTGACTTAAGACACATATTGAAACTATAAAACAAAATTTCATAATACATCAGACATTAATTAAACTCAAATTAATTAGCTTTAAAGGACTTACCAAATATACCTTGGAATAATTGGTCTGTATAAGTATTTAATTCAGTGTATGTTGTGTTATACAATTTATAGATTGGCTAAACATGTTAGAAAAGAAGAGAAAGAAGAACTATAGCTGTATTTTAAAATAGTTTAGCCAGTCCCCTTTTTATTTTCCTCAGTGAGACATTTCTAGGTAGAAATAAACGTATGTAGTAATAGCCATTACTAGTTTCTGGCCTAGATATTACTAATGGTACGCTGTTGTTTCTTAGGAAAATTTCTGAATAGGATGTAAGAAAAAACATTTTCCCTGCTAGTCCTAAGATAAATTATAGATGCACCAATCTCAATATGAAGTGGGCTATCAGGCTAGAGACATTTGACAAGACACGAAAGGGAAGCCACTGAGAGCAAAGGTTCAGGGATTTGTTTAAAAAGTAATTTATTTTTGGCTTCATGCCATCTTTGAAAATCTTTCCCCAGGCAATAAACATTATAAATTTTATTATCATTGCCCCAGTCTTGGCTTCTTTGGGAATCAGATAGCTTGTCTCACTGTAGCCTAGGGCTGCCTTTATGGCTTCCTCTAGGAATAGTGACCCTGACTTGCAATGAAAGTCATGAGGTTAATCTGGTACTTGGAGTTGCTTTCCCTGGAGAACCTAATTCTTACATTAAATTTTATTTTTTTCATTACCCATCTTCCTCATTAAAATTCTTTGCATTATAGCCTTTCAAATTATAGCACAGTCTGTCCCATGTATTCTGAGTGAGATTCTGAGCGTGTGCTCACATTCTTTGTTAGAGATCATTTGGAAACTAAATCAGAATAAGCTCCAGGGTAAGACTGGCAAATCCAAAGTTACTCTGGTTGTTTTAGTTAGAGGCAGAATATAGGGAACCAAAGACAGGGCAATTGGAGGAGTTGAGGGAGTGCAGGCCAATCACTGCTTTCAGGAATCAGGGATTACAGAGACCACATCTGAGAATACCAAGTATGTGCAGCATCAAGGTAGTTCAGGAATTATTGAGAGTCAAAAGAAATTACCACTGAAAACCTACACCACTTGACCAGAGCCTTCCTCATTGCCCCCCATGGCATCTAAGAGTCAATAGATCTTAGAATTTTAGAGCTTGAATTTTAGAATGAGATGCATGAACTTCCAGTGTTGGCTAAGATAGAGTAAGCTCACTATACTTCAAAAATGCTGGGTAAATATAAAAAGAAACTACCTAGAATAGTCTTCTACTCTAAAGAGTAAGGAAAATCAAGTTGACTGCAGCATAAAGTCAAAAGGAAGAAACAACCTATATGAGATGAGAGCCCGTAGTTTTTTGTTTTGTTTTATTATGTTTGTTTGTCTTTTCTACCTTCTGTATTGACATTGACCTGGGGATGAGACCCTGGCAAGTTTGTATGGTCAAGGGATGCCTGGGTGGCTCATTCGGTTAATGACCTTCCTTGGCTCAGGTCATGATTCAGTGTGCTGGGATCAAGCCCCAGGTTGAGCTGCCTGCTCAGAAAGGAGAGCCCTCTCCCTCTCCCTGCAGCTCCCCCTGCTTGTGCTATCTTTCTCTCTTTCTGTCAAATAAATAAGTAAAATCTTTTTAAAAAAAATTGCATGGGCCACAAATTCTTCAAGAGGTCTTGTCTTTCTGGACATAGAACCTGGCATATGGGCTACTGTGAGAAAGAGAGTGTGGAGGGGTCCTTCCCAACTCTTTCTCCCTTTTATACTTTCCTGGTTCTGGCACAAGGCCAGAGGCAGTTCCACTTACCCAGTTGCCTCAGCCTAAGCAAATGAAAGAACTTAGTATCTAGGGTATGATGTTTACGACTGTATTTAAGCCATGACATCTTAGCAGGAGAATGGAGAAGAAGCTGGATCATGAGGTTAATTGAATACATAATTAAATTACTAAACAAGGTGACATGACTAGATCTTAGTGAGCAAAAGAATGATACAAAGTGAGATTCAAAGGAAAGGCAGAGGCAGAATTAATCCAAGCTTGGCAGGTCAGGTCAAGGACAATAGCAAATCTTTATAAGGTGCTCACTATGAGACATCATTCTAATTGCTTACATAGTTAACTAATGTAATTTTTTAAACTAGTGTAATTTTCTTAAAAACTCTATGATGAATGTATTTTCACCATTAACATCCTCATTTTTTAAAAAAGACTTCTTTCTTTCTTTCTTTCTTTCTTGCATTTTTTCTTTTTTTCTTGCATTCTTTCTTTCTTTAGTGGGAGAATGCAATAGAGCTTGCAAGTAAGGAGAGGAGCAGAGGGAGAGGAATGAGTCAAGAATCTCAAACAGACTCTGTGCTGAGCACAGAGCCCAATGTGGGGCTTCATCTCACAACCCTTAGATCAGGACCTGTGTCAAAACCAGAGTCAGGGATGCCTAAGTGGCTCAGTGGTTGAGCATCTGCCTTCGGCCCAGAGTGTGATCCTGGAGTACCAGGATCAAGTCCCACATCAGACTCCTTGCATGGAGCCTGCTTCTCCCTGTGCCTGTGTCTCTGCCTCTCTGTTTCTCTGTGTCTCTCATGAATAAATAAATAAAATCTTTAAAAAAAAAAGTCAGATGCTTAACTGACTGAGCCACCCAGGCACCCCAACATCCTCATTTTAAAGATAAATAAACTAAGGATTACATGTTAAAATGCACTAGCAGGAACAGAGTCTATGCTGGGGATTAGCTTTTGTTCTAAGCGTAATATTATGCAGGATGATAGAGCACTAGTTAGTGAAGTAATAAGTATGTCTCAGCTTTTCAAAATGTATTTCTGATTGTTATGTAGCAAGTAGATTGAAGCCAGAGAAGAATGAAATGGGATGCCAATAAACCAGTTAAGAAATGGTAATAGATCAAATAGAGGGTCAGCATTGAAATCATTGAGAAACAGATGTCCAGGAGATATTTTGTAGGTGGACCCAATCCAGCCTGCTAGTGAATTACATGGGAAGTGTCGAAGACAATTCCTAGGTATCACGCTGAGCAATTAGTTGACCATGTGTGACTTTTACTGGAGATGAGAAATGCTAGACCTCAATACACAAGCTAGTTTGTGGCACATCATATGACAGAGAGTGATGACATTTATATGTAATATTCAAATAAGACATTATATAAGTGAGCATCTCAGAAAACACATCAAGACTGGAGGTGTAAGTTTCAGCATCAGAAAATATTGATGACATTTAAAGAAATAAGAATGAATTTAATAGCCTGGAGGGAAAGAGTAGAATGAGAACTTTTTAAAAGTCAGAAAAAGTTAAGCCCTTACTAACTCCAATGTACAGAAGATGGTAAAGGAAGGATTTCTGGCCACAGCGTGTTCTAGTTTTTCTTCTCTCTCTTAACATTTTTCCCACTCATTCCTTGATATTTAATCTAGTAATGTGATGCTCTCAGGCTATTCCTGTACTTATAAATCAGTCCCAAAGAACAATGGTCATGGTTGATCAATGTTCCTTAGAAGTTAAATGAAACAGTTAAGCAACTGGTGAATAATATCCCCCTGGAATACCTCTAGAGTCCATTCCTCCATGACCTTGGTTTTGCACTTCTTCTACAGAAGAGACTGTTCTCATAAAAAAGAAGTTGCAGCCAAAGATTGTTAAATCAAGGGAAGATCTCTAGCTGGCTCTTGTGTTTATATGCACTTTGTTGTGGAAATGCTGGGCCATTTGGTCTTTAATCTTAGTCTGCCAGTCTGACAGCTTTGAAATTGCTGCAGAAAAGTTCACTGAAAGAGATAAATCAGTATATCATCTGCATAAAAAAGACAATGCATCATCATGGTAAATAAGATAACCAAATGAAGCATAGATACTGGGGAAAAACTCTCCTGGGCAGGCTCCTCCATGATAAGACTAGGGATTTCAGGAAAATTAAAGAGACAAAAGCCATATGAATATAAAGTAATGCACATTTCATCATGGAAGTAGCACACGCTTACACATACACAAATGTAATCATGGTCTTCAAACATTCCTTGAAAGTGTCAAGACATCCTGAGTCTGAAATTTGCTATGGAATAAACAGAAATAAAAATCACAGACATATAGTATAAAGGTCAGCATAATAAACGTAATAAGCTTCTTTTTTCAGATAAGAAATCTTTTTAGGACCAAATTAAATTTGGCCTTTAAATCATAATTGACTCTCTCTGAGCTCAAAGTCTAAATAAATCTAATTTAAGAAATATAATACAAGACATAAATTGGAGCTATCAAACTGTAATACATAGTAGCCTCTTTGTTTAACAACGGAGTGGGTTTGAAAAAGAGCAGAAACCTGATTAGTTATCTGAAGACAAGGAAGCTGCTGCATTACTGAAAACATGAGTAACCAACGATGATGTCTCCCAACTCACGCTGAGGAAACGTGGGTGCTCCTGAGGACTGCACAACCCTCGTGAGTTTTCACATGAGCCTTACTGGGCATCCAGCTTCAGGGTAGCTTTGTGCTCCTACTCTTGTACTCTTCGTAATGGAAAGGCACTGTTGAAGCTTCAATGTATACTTTGGAAACTGGGATAGGCAGGTCAGAATCAGTAGATGATTCAATATTAGGAGAAAAGTTGACTGTGACCAGAGGTGGCCTACTGTGAAAATTCTCCATTTTCTTTAATTAGAAAATAAATCCAAACAGCCAAACTTCTGCTCATGCGCTGTATCTGAGACATGAATTAACATTACAATCACTATTGTCATCTTCCTGTACTTCATTTTTTTTTTCTGGAAACATTATGCACCTTTTATAAAAGCCAAGTTCTTGTCTGAGGAATGTCACAATGCTATAAGCTACTGAACAGAGCCACAAAACTAGAACATAAGAGTGCTGCTGGTCAAAAGGTGTCAACAATGAAGTAAAATGGGTTTTAAAACTGTGGTTTCAACTGTATAATAGTACAAATGAATCTTGAAACTGCCAACAAATGCTACCCTTAGACAATACTAATATTTAGGCAACTCATTGACATTGTAGGGGAAGACCAACTCTATTTGAAGAAAATAGCCAGTGTATCTTTAAGGAATGAGATTGTGTGGCATCTAATTCTAGGAACACATGAAACTCTGGAAAAGAGTAATCAGAAGGCTTCAGCTAATTATGAGGTATATAATGATAATTTATTTTATTTCCCTTTCTACCTCCATGTTTTCCCTTCTGTAGACTTGCACTATTTATAGATAAATTGGATTTCTCAGTACCTCATACTGACCCAGATTATCCACATCTGATATCCTTCTGATGTAGTTTTGGAATATAGGTGATGTTCGGAGCCAATGACCAAGAAAGACTTCTTGAGATGTCTTCGGTGCAAAATGGTGGTTTTGTTAAAGCAAGGGAACACAGGACCTGTGGGCCAGAAGAGCTGCTGCCCCAGGATTGTGAGGAGTGACTTGGGAGTTGGAAGAGATAAGGAAAAGGGAGGTTTTCAAAAGAACTTTCATACGCAAAAAAGACCTACAAGACACTGGGGGCCTTGCCATTGTCAAGTTAAGGTTGTTTTTCTTTCTAGCAAGGCATTAACATTAAGGTAGTTGGAAGCTTCTTGGAAGAACAGTACACTGGGCCAGTTTCTAGTATCTGGCAATGGGCTGCAGGTTAAAGGGACATTTAATTATATCTATATTTCTTCCTGGAAGCTAGGTTATTGATAAAAATGCTTTGTTCTTTTAAATTACTAAAATATTTGTAAACTGAAGGAGACTCATATCTTGCAGGATTGTGATTTCTAGAAGTTAACTATTTGTTTTTCCTTTCCTTAGCTTTAGGCACCTAGGAGTACCTAAGGAATGTCACACATACCCCACCTGGGAGAAGAGTCCTTTGTGGGGTGTCAGGTTGTGTATTGTCCTCAGCTAACCTTCTGTTCCCTCATTACTTTTATTTACTTTGACCCTCCCTCCCATCCACCAAAGCACATACTAAAGCTTTGCCTCCTTCTGTCTCATTTCCTCGGAGCTCATTTTTCTAGTATCAATGAATAATTGCAATTCAGTCAATTGAACGCAAGTTTTAGAATCCAAAGTTTGTACTCAGTTCTCAGCTTTAGTGTAGTAGAAATGAACTCTGAGCCAAATTACAAAGCCTGTCTACATTTATTTTCTGTTCTGTTAAGTAAAAGTAGTGATAATACTAATATCAGAGTGGTAGTAAAGATAAAATGAGAAAGTGCATATGAAAATAGTTTTCTGCATCCAAATGTCATTATTAGTAATGTGCTACATCACTTCGGTAAGATGCCCATTAGGAATAACTCTAATTTGAAGATTTGGGGCATGTTAGCTGGTCAAAAATGGACTTCTTGTGAAATTCCAGAACCTGCATGCTGGATTTTGGAAAATTTTTCAGTATTAGGAGAGATCCACCAAACCTTCAGTATGATAGCTGAAAACAAGACGAGACTTTGGGTATCATGTATTTTCCTTCTTTAGTACTTTTCGAACATCTTTGTTATGTTGGATTAATTTCCAAATTTATGAGTTGGCTTTCGCAAGACAGAAACCAGAAAACTTCTCAAGAACTTGAACTCAAAAGGGAACAACTCAATTTGTAGTTTTTGAATGTGGATCCATTAAAAATTTACTTTGTTCTTGAGGGTAGCAGTGGCAGAGGCATCTGGTGATGAAGCATCAGCAATGAAAACCTTGTGGTGCAAGCCCATCCTTGGGCAGGGAGTGGCGGTCATGGCACCTTCCACACCATCCCATGGGGTAGCAACAGCATTAGTAATGCAGCACCAGTTAAACTCTGCACGAAGCATTTGGGTGTTATTCCTGGAGACTTAGCCTGAAGCTTGGTCCTTTCATGCCAAACAAATTGTGAGCCACCCAGTATTCTTGTGATAAACACCATTTCTGCTTAATTGGCCAGATTCAATTTTGGTTCCTGGCAACCCAGAACCCTGACTAATTCATCTTTTCATTGCCAGGTTGCAACCACTGAAACGATCTTCAGAGCTGCAAGGAATAAATGCACAAAGAGATTTGGAGTAAAGTTGAAATGAAGAGAGAAGCACCCAGAAATCCATTTTAATTGGACAAGATGTGCCAGAGAAAAGAGGCTGTGTGTGGCTCCCTCAGGTTCAATTACCTGCAATTAAGTAGGAAGGCAGCAAGAGAGTCATGGGGTGAGATAGGACACAGATATAGCACAAATATAGAACTTCTGTCTGGAAAAAAGCTATGCACAGGTGTGCACATTGTCATATAATCAAATCAACAAGGAGAAGATTTTGTTCTGAGAGTATTACTGTCAAAGTCACAGCCAGTCTGGACTAAAAGAGACTGTGACCATTAGAGACATAAAACGACCCGTGGTCCCCCAGTAGTCCACAAACCAGAAGCACTAAAAAAACGCTGTTCATCCCCAGGGAAGGCATTTTCTCCAAATTCAGATGTGGCCAAGGAGAGTAATGGAAAAAGAAGAGCATTGGGAAACCATGGATGGGGAAGCACTCTCAAAGAGCAACCAGAGCTCAATCAAAGGAGGTTCCCCATCCTCCAGGTAAACCAGAACCATGTGTTTAGTGAATAGGTTTGCCCATAAGCCAACAGTTGGTATTTGTTACCTGTTCTTCCCCTTTTGAGATGAGAGATTTCATTGTGGCCATCCTACACCTGTCCATCACTGTAGATTGGGATTACAAAGAAGAGAAGGCATTCTGTGTCCCTTGTGTTCAAAAGTCTCAAGTGCCAGAGGATACTCCTGTGAACTGAGCATAACTTGAATGTCTTGGGCTTTGATTTGGACCCAGTGACTGGATTAGACCCTTTCAGGATCTTGCTTGAGAATGAGGTTAGTGTGCTCTACATATAGGAGGGACAGTGAACTTCATATTTTGTGACCAAATGGGTACATGGTGATAGTCAATATTGCATTGATGTTGCCCACAATTATTCTGAACTTTCTGTCAGAACAATGAGATCACCATGTTCTCTGTACCCCACAAGAAAGGAGGTATCAGTAAACTTCTCTGGGCTGTGAAATATGACTGGATCTGTAAAAATCCCATTGGGTAG
The DNA here is from genome assembly GCF_053574225.1 of Canis aureus. Classification (NCBI taxonomy): domain Eukaryota; kingdom Metazoa; phylum Chordata; class Mammalia; order Carnivora; family Canidae; genus Canis; species Canis aureus. Next base: position 8,381,548 of record NC_135627.1, read on the forward strand.
GATAGCTAAATGTTCAGTGTGCAATGCACTAGTCTTTCCTTCCCTCTGCCACAGAGACAATGTTTCAGAGATGGGCTCTTCCATCAGCACAGGATCCAAAGTGGCTGTGACGCAGAAGAGACTACACAGTGACCCTTGTTAGGCCCACAGCAAGAGCAAGAACAAAAACTTTGACACTTTAAGCCACTGAAATCAGGAGGTTCTTTTTACCATAGCATAACAGAGACCACCCTGACTGATAGAGATATCCTGAAACACCCTGACTGATAGAGATATCATGAAACCATGGATATACTAGAAAGAAGGACAGGGAGGAAGGACGGCAGACATAGCACACAAAAAGTAAGAAATATGCTTTCTTAGAACTAAGATTTTGAATCAGAGATAGGAGGCAAAGCTATATAGAGACAGAATCTCACCTTGCAAATACAACAAGTGAAAGTGCAATCTTTACATATGTTTAGAAGGAAAATAATAAGATCGGTGAAAATTCAGACTTTGATTCTAATTGGTAGAATTATGCACAGATAGTAAGAATGAGAACCACAGCACACCATTCACTCCTCCACTTTCTTTTTTTTTTTCTTTTTAAAATTCATTTATTTATTTAAGAGAGAGAATATGAGCAGAAAGGACAGAAGGACTACACTCCACACTAAGCCTAGAGCCCAGTGTGGGGTCAGTCTCACAACCGTGAGATCATGACCTGAGCCAAAACCAAGAGTTGAGTGCTTAACCAACTGTGCCACCCAGGTGCCCCTCACTCTTCCACTTTCTATGTACATGTGCATAAAATCTACACTAACATGCAAAAAAGCAATGAATACAAATGGAAAGGTCCTTCTGAATTAGAAATATGTCAACAATATTAAAAATTCTTTCAATTGTAATTTGACATATAATGTAAATTTATCAACTCTGAAAATAAAGAAGCTCTTCTCAGCTGAGTTTCATCCTGCATTCACAGATAGTATCAACTTTTAAGTCTTCTATCTACTTACTCACTTAAGTAGACTAGTCCTGCTTCTATCACTATATTCACACTCCTTATACTTACTTTCTCTTAAGAGAATAAAATTCCCCTTTTATTCTGATTTATATTATTATTTTCTTAGCAGTTACCATATTTTCAATGATAAAACAAAGGCAAGTCTATACCCAGCCTTTTCATAATTAATATGGGTTTTTATTTTTCGAAGCAAGTAAAAAAGTTGAAGACTCTAACTTCATTTTTCTAAGCAGATAGTTTGTTTAACTAACACGCAAAATAAGTAAATATGCCCACCAAAGCAGGAGAATCAAAGAACATGTACTTTGATTACAAAAATCAAAGCCAAACAAACAAACAAAAATTCAAAACCAAAACAAGAAAAAAATGATCATGGAATTAGGTAATAAAGGAACTATGTTGTTTCAGTTGAAGAAATATCCTGAATAAACTAAATATTCATATCTCTGAATAAAAAAAGTCCAAGAAAAACCTCTCTTATCATTTTGATACATACTTTGAAAAGAGACCAGTAAAAACATTCCAAGCTTCTGAATTGCACTGCTTCCCTTTAAACCCTTAATGCTTGTTTTATTTTGTTCTCTAGATTTTTCATTCTCAATTTTATTTTCAAAGTTTAAACTGCATAAAGACATCCACCCACAAATACAGGATTTATTTTCTAGATTAAGTAGGACATAAAATAGCTAAGGTCCAAGCTAATGATGAACGTATGTATTTATGAGCTTATTCTTAGGAAGACTGACTCTCTCACATTAGTCTAGATGATACCAATCTCCTCCATCAGTCATAGAGCAAACCAAGTTCAATATAAATGTCAACAGAAAGAAAAGACATTATTAAGAAAAAAACAAAAACCAAGATTATTAAACAAGCATCAGGGGGAACTCAATTCAGTTGATAAAACAAAAATGGTTTTTGAGACCAGGTCAAATACAAAATTTGAATATCTGGAGCTGTTATATCCAGCATGAGAAGAGTTAAAAAATCAGTTCTTGAACAAATCTGGTAAGATTGTTAAAATGGTAAGAAATTAGACTGCATTGCTAGTATATCAAAGGAAGCTCCTTTACAAGACTCTGGGCTTTGCTCTCACAAAATGCCCTTTCAGATCTGAAAGTTCCTGTTCTCACCACACTTCAATATCTGATTGATAAAATATGTGATTGGTTAGTTAAATGATAAATTACCACAGGTAATCACTGAAAATGATCTTTAAAAGGTGTAAATGAAAGGAAAAAATCACAGATATAATGTCATATTTAGAGAAATATAATCCTAAAAAATATTCCTAAGGAGATCTCAGAGCTGAAGTCAGAAGCTTTTAGTTTGTCACACTGGGTAGAGGCCAGGTATGCTACTAAATATTTCACAATACACAGAGCAGCCCTCAAAATGAAGTATTATCCAACACAAAATGTCAGAACACAAACTTAAGCAACTCTGCTATGGATAGTTCCAGAATTCCAGAAATGTACATATTTAATATGATACCAAATCCAAAAAGCAAAATAATAGTAGATTATGGATATGTTCAGAAAAGTCTCTTTAAATACAAAAGAAAGTTAATTTTTTCTTAGGATCACCCATATAGTATTACAATATGTCAAAACACCTTGAATGAGCATGAGAACTTTGGTTTAACCAGACTTCCCCTAAAACACTCATTTTGCTAAATAGAAGTTTTTCACTTTGGCCACATGCACATCCTAGTTTTCTAATCACTAATAATAGACACTGTCATTTCATCAACACTATGAAGAGAAAATGACAATATTCAGAATGACCACATAGAGCAAATAATAGCAATTGGTATTATTATTGTCATTATCACTATTTTATATGGAATTATATAAGGGACTCTAATCCTATGCACTTAAAATTGGAAAAGTAGAAAACATACTGATAAATGTCCTAGTGGAAGTTACCAATAAGAAATAGAACAAAAAATGCATTGTTGTTCTCAAGCTTCTCATATTCCAGGAGACTTGACTCCTGTGAGAAGGTGTCCTCCGTGTAGCAGCAAGGGATATTGACCTAAAGCCAACTTGTCTCCCATAAAAACTCAGGAAAATACTGATTAAGCAGGTACTTGGTGTACTTTAAACTGATGGCATTCCTTGATGCGATTGGGAGAGTGTTGTGTCACGTATAAACCCTAAGATGAGCCCTATTGAGTTGTACTTTCTAAAGTCACTTCCCTTGGAGTAGAGGTGAAAACTGTGACTTGTGTCCACCAATACAATATGGCAAAGGTCATATGCCATTCCTATGTTTATATAAGTCTCCATCCTAGCAGTCTTGGAAGAGATATTCTCTTGCTGGCCTTGAAGAATAAAATGACCACCTTGTGAGCTGCCTATGGAGAAGGCTATGTGACAGAAGTCTACAAGAAGCCTCCAGGGGCTGAGGGTGGCTTCTAGCCAACAACCGGTAAGAAACAAAGACCCTCAACCATATAGCCAAAAGAGAATGGAAGTAGAGTCTTCCTCAGTCAAGTCTCCAAATAAGAACACAGCTAGACCAACACCTTCATTTCAGCTTGGGTAGGCCCTGAGCAGAGGGCTCTGTTAAGCCTTTCCTGCACTCTTTACCCTAAGAAATGGTGAAATAATAGATGTATATTGTGTTAATCCACTGAGTGTATGGTAATTTTGTATGCAACAACAGAAAGCTAATACAGGGGAACTGGCCCATAATATAAATAGTGTCCCTAAAGTAGAAATAAAAGCTGGAATATTTAAAATATAAAAAATTATAAATAAAACCAGAACGTGAAGGTGCTTCATGGTTCATGGAACCAATTAGGTATGATAGTTCTGACAATCCTATCATTTTATCACACACACACACACACACACACACACTGGTTTATAGACCAAACTAATCACAGCTATGAAAATATTTTATAATTCTTTTACTAGAAATTTGCAACTGGATCTACAACATATGTTTTTAGCAAGAATTCTATATCCTGTGGATATAAATGAGAATCAGTGAAGCCAATGTACTAAGCAGAAATTCTTTTAATTGGCAATACTCCTAAACATATTATCATGCCAGTAATCTGATGCAGTATATGAATACCTAAAAGTTATTAATGTCATTGTAAGTATTATAAGCACATGAAAGTCAACATGAAAAATTAGAATACATCTATTCATTATCAAAACATAATATCAAATTAAATGGGCTTAGGAGAAACCTTATTGCAACTGAATAATGTTGAAGTCAAGGTCAAGCTTTAAAGGAGTACCTGCTACATTATACCTTACATTTTTCAACAGTGGCATGGAAAGAGTATTTTAATTAATTCAAGAAATTTATTATTTATGGAATTACATATAAGTATAAAAGAAAGTCATTTAATGTAATGGCGGGGGAAAAAAAGAAACAGGAAGCAGCATTACATTTCTGCAGGTAGTAAATGTGAGCAGCATGTGGAAGAGAAAATGCTGAGAGCAAAATGGAAGATGCCAGTTTTCTGATGAAGAGAGTGGGGCATATCTTCTCTCTGAACCTCCCTGTGTTTGCCACATGCTTCCCTTCATCATATTTAAGTGCAAAGAGGAGTGCTAAATGAGGACCAGTGATGTCACCTGTCGGAGAACTTTCAGGCCCTAAACTGTTGTTTCAGCTAATAATAATATGATTTGGGGCAATATTTCCATGAATTGGTTTGTTCCCTACAAATGTACCAGGCTGTGTTTGATGACACGGTGACGTGCTTTTGCTGTTGTAATTAAAAAACTTCCCTAATGATTTTGGCAGGATAAAGTGGTAGTAACCATAAGGATCTGGTCCTGGAACCAGATTGAAAAGAACCACAGGGGAGTAGGTAAATTTGGGTGAATTATAGTTTGTTGAATGTAATAATTAAATTAGATCATGTTTAAAAAAATGTCATGTCTTACAAACAGAATGGAATTCTTCAGGGACACCTGGGTGGCTCAGTCAGTTAAGGACCTGACTCTTGATTTCTGCTCAGGGTCATCAGATTGAGCCCCAGGTCAATCTCCACTCTGGGCATGAAGTCTGCTTAAGATTCTCTCCCTCTCCCTCTGCACCTCTCACCCTGGCTCTCAGGCTCTCTCTCTAAAACAAAACAAACCCCACAAAAACTGGAATGGAATACTTCAGATATTGCCATTGTTGCTGGTTTTACACTACCCAGTCTCTAACCTAAACTACAGCCACCATTTACTATGATACAAATAGTTGCCACCAGAGACCCTTCACTGTACACTCCATTTTGAAAGCTCTCTATTAATAAAATGGTTCTAAAGGAATATATTCTTTTAATTTAAGCTGCCAAGACCATAGATGATCAGAGAAGATTGCACATCTTCTAACTCAATGCTATGGTGACCTGAAGGTTCTTCTGGCAACAAATCACTGCAGTGCAGCATCAAAAGGAAGAAAACTCAAGGTTATACTACTTTGAAGATCTCTGTGGATTAGAAGATTCATGATAACGCAAGAGACTGAAAAGCAAAACCTAGTATAGACAAGAGTCACAAACCACTGAGTTGTTCCTTAATATTCTGGTCAACCCTTCCCTGGGGAAAGGTCATGCTTGAGAAGAGCAGTTCTCTCCCTTCTTTGAATAATATGAGGGAAACATTGGGTCAGATGACACAAAATACTTTCTTTTATTATTGCTCCATAATTATAGAAATGCAAGGGTGTGACAGCAACCCATTTTAAGGACATGTGGGTTTCCTAGTGTCAAATTCAAATTGTCGTGGTGTTAGTAGTTTTACCAATTCTACCAACATATGACTTTATATGACTCAAATGAGATAGATAAACAAATTTGGATAATCCTACAAGGCAATGCCTCCTGTAGTTCTCTCTGCCTTCTGAAAGTGCAGTAGTGAAGTGGCATAATTCACTGACTCTCTAGAGTGTCATAGTTTAATGGCATTTCACAGCTATGGCACATCACATTACATTATGTTCACAGTGTCACCACGAAAGCCACAGCACCATAAAGTGATAACATCGCATAATGAGACATACAAACCCAATGTAATGTGACATACAAGAAAATCAATGCAGCATATCACTAAAAAAAGGACCCCAGTTTGGAAGGGGGTACCTATGGGCATTTCAAATGAATTTACAGATCATTCATTTCCTACATAATTCTACTGTATTTAATTTCTGTGCATCTGCAGGCTTCCACAGAGAGATCTAACGTTGAATTTGCAAGCTGTGCAATTGTACAACCATATTTCTCTTCTAGAGGAAGCCATGAAGGAAAATGTAAATACACAGCTATTTGAAGGAATTTAAAGGAAGGCAAGTATTTCTTTTTAAAAGGCTGTTCTCTTTGCAAAGATTATGTAAATGACTGTACATTTCCTAAATGAACTGGCACAGTTCTGACCTTTCAATATGAAAAAAAAGGATCCTTTTAAAATAAAGAAGTAGCAATTATAAAAGGATTAAAGGTAGGATTTATCAGGAAAAGCTCCATAGGACATGGAGTACTGGACAGAATTAGACACTAAGGCAATAAGAGTTCCTCAACAATAGTCTTTTATTATAAGAGAAAACACTCCCAGATAACAATACCCCAAAGGCAGGCAACAAGTTACTATGGGAACTCTCAAGGACCAAATTTCTAATACCAATTCACTGGCAATAATGTCTGCATTTTGCCGAAGAAGGGCAGTATTAGTATTCTCTCAAATATGTTGATGGGATAAATCCCACATCAGGTGTAGTAAGTATGAGGAAAAATGGAGTTAATGTCAGTTAGAAAGTGTTTAGGTTCTGATGGTGTATCTGATCAGGGATATTTGTAATCAGGAGCCATTGAATTGCAGAGTGATAAAACATGGTGACTGGAAGCATTGGGGTAGACTGGAAGACATTCTTAAGGAAATTTTAGATCTTTGAATGGATTATTTTTTAATCTTTGTGGCATCATTTTCAAGACTGAATGGAAAATTTAGGAAACTAGATTTAAAATAACAAAATATTATGGGAAAAAAATTTTTAAGACTTGACTTACATTTATGCAAATTTAAGACTTTACTTTGTATATTTAGGGTGCAAACGTGTTGCACCATCCACTTACTTTGACTCCATACTTTTTGAACTTTAAGACCTGCAATATTAGCACTGCCTCTGACCTAGTAACATGTATGGATCCTACCAACTAGTTCTGTCTGTCTATTCCTTTTCTCTCCTCAGTTCTAAAACCATCTCCTTGTTTGGCATGGCATCTTAAGGTTGAACTAGGCATACCTCCAAAATGATCAGAGTTTATTTAGAAGTTAAAATAGATATGAAAAAAAATAGATATGAAATCTTGAAAATTACAATTATATTTTCAAATAAAACACATGCCAGTTTTCCATCACTATCTTTTGTGTGTGGGTGTTAAAATATATAGCATGAGATCTATCCTCTTAAATTTTTAAATGAACAGTACAGTGTTGTTCACTCTAAGTACAGTATTCTAAATCTGTTCTATAGAAGTTTTTTTATCTTGCATGACTGAAATTTTATACTCTTTGAATATCAACTTTTCATTTTCCCCTCCTCAACCCCTGGCCATCATCATTCTACTCTGTCCTTCAATGAGTTTGACTCCTTCAGATACTCATACAAGTGGGATGACACAGGATTTGCCCTCCTGTGACTGGTTTAGTTCACTTGGCATAATATTCTCAAGGTTCATCTTGTTGTAGTATGTGACAGGATTTCTTTCTTTTTTTAAAGTCCGATTAGTTATCCATTTGTGCACTTACAACACTCTCTTTATCCATTCATCCACCCATGGGCATTTAGGCTGTTTCCACCTCTTGGCTATTTATGATACTATTGCAATGAAGTTGAGAGTACAAATAATTTTTTGAGATCCCATTTTCAATTGTTTTGGAAAAATACTCAGATGGTTTGCTGGTCATATGGCAGTTCTATTTTGAAGTTTTTGAGGAAACTATATTGTTTTCCACAGTGACTGCATCATTTTACATTCCCACCAATGGTGTATAAGGGTACCAAATTCTCTACATCTTCACCAAAACACTTGCCATTTCCTATCTTTTTTATAATGACCATACTAACAGGTGTGAAGTGATATCTCATCGTGGTTTTGGTCTGCATTCCCTTAATGATTAGTAATATTGAGTATCTTTGTATATAACTGCTAGCTATTTGTATGTTCTCTTTGGAGAAATGTCTATTCAAGTCCTTTTTCATTTTTCAATAGCTATAGGAGTTGTATCGTTTTCAAATATTTTTTCCCATTCTGTAAGTTACCTTTACATTCTGTCTATTGTTTCCTTTGCTGTGTAAAAGCTACTTAGTCTGAAGCAGTCCCACTCATCTATTTTTGCTTCTGTTGCCTGTACTTTTGGTGTCATATTCAAGAAACTATTGCCACAACCAATGTCATGGAGATTTTTCTCTTCTCCCAGAAGTTTTCTTCTAGGAGTTTTATAATTTCAGCTCTTACATTTAGGTCTCTAATCCATTTTGAGCTTATTTTTGTGTATAGTGTAATATAATGGTCCAAATTTTTATTTGTTTTGTATAACCAATGGTATGGCACTGTGTCAGGATGCTGGAGAGAAAAAATGCCATGATTTTCCTACTGGCTTTGATGCAACTACTTTTGGCTTAGCTGGGGTGCAAGATTCTTTGATTGATTTCTGGATAAAGAGAAATGGTCCAATATTGTTGAATCAATGTTTCCATGGGAGAAAGAAAGCCTTGGGGCTTCCTATTCTGCTATCTTCCAATGCCACTCTATCACTATGTCTTATGCCTAGTCCATTTACAAGAATAACACTTGGCGGATAGGTATGACAATTTGTAGATATGCAAACATCTTTCTTTATCTAAAATACCTCTATCGGGATCCCTGGGTGGCGCAGCGGTTTGGCGCCTGTCTTTGGCCCAGGGCGCGATCCTGGAGACCCGGGATCGAATCCCACGTCGGGCTCCCGGTGCATGGAGCCTGCTTCTCCCTCTGCCTGTGTGTGTCTCTGCCTCTCTCTCTCTCACTGTGTGCCTATCATAAATAAATTTAAAAAAATTATAAAAAAAATAAATAAATAAAAATAAAATACCTCTATCCTCAGCCTTGCAGAAGGCATTAAACAAAATAGATCCCACTTATAAGGCTGAAAAATAAGAGTATTCTGGATGATTCATGGTGTGAGTCTACTAATGTGAAAATCTTAGATATCACTTTAGATCATTTGGTAGTAAGTTTCCTGTTCTACTTCTTTGTCATAAATACAGAAGGGGAAAGAGATACTAAAGATAAAATAAACACATTATGCTGAAAATTAAATTGACTTAAATTTAGCATCCATGTCTAGTCCCCTAATTTTTTGGCTCTGTTATGTATGTTCTCTATTTTTATCTGTTGCTCAAATCCTGTGTTAATATTTGTTGGAATACATCATTTTTGTGTTTATGTCAAGTACTTTTAAAGTTAAATTAGCTTTGGGTTGCACACTTAATCATTTAAACTAGCATACAGCCTAAAGAAATTTGTTAAGTTAACCTTTGGCAAAAAAACAAACAAACAAACAAACAAACAAAAAAAAAAAAACAAAGAAAACAAAACAAAAAAACTCCCCGGAAAAATAGGCTTAACATGTTACAAAACAAAACAAAACAAAACAAAACAAAAAAAAACTTTCAATCATTAACTCCCACCTTAGAAAGATAAAGTCAAGGATTATTGACCACAACTAGTGATTCATAAACAGTGAATTTATTTTAGACTTAAACTCCCAGGAGGACAATATCAGGAACCTCTGATTTCCCTAGGATCTATAGCACATGACAGTCCCAGAGTGTCTGACAAGGTGTTCGTACAACACATGTCAGTATAAATAAATAATTACTTCTTTCTGCACAAGACACAATCTGTTTTCTACTTTAATCAAGGTCACAGTACAAATGTTGTGTCTGAGTTCCCTCCCCAACCTCTGCCTAGAGAACAAAGGCATGACCATCATTTATTTAGACCTCACTTTTCAGCATTCAGAGACCTCAGGCAAGGAGACAGTGAAAAAGAAACTCAGTCAACAGTGCAGTTCCGGGACTTTTTTTTCTTTACCAAAATTAACTGTAATTTGAGTGTATTTGTCTTCTGTACTCCCATAATATGGCACACCTTGGTCCAGGGCAATAAGAGAGAAATCTCCTCCTCAGGACTATCCAAGTCCCTCCCCTCTGTTGCCCCTCTGTCACTCCAGGAATTAGAGGAGTCTGGGAAACTTTCTGCCATTCTTATTCCTCTTTCTGGTACAAGAACTGGGAATACAAAAGGGTTTCCTCTTATCTTGTCCAAATTATTAAGGGTTTCTCCCAGTTGTTCTGCTAAGGCTTTCTCTAGTCAAAGACTTATGATGCCAATTCTGGGCTACTCTATAACAATACAATATATTTACTTTTCATTTAAAATAGAGCAGATCTGTTTTGGTTGTTCCCTGCAATGATTATGGTACTATTGTTTTGTTGTTTGTTTTGTTTATTTTTTAGAACCATTATAAGATACTCATTAGCACTGGATTTTACACATCATCGTTTTGATGTTCATACATCATCACGTTTCAGAAAAAGTATCTGATTATCTTAGTACAACTAGTGTTCGTTCACTCTACCTTTTTCAAAACTGCATTTCTGATAGTATATTACTTCTTAGTTTTTCTTATTTCATTTTCTCTAGTTTTGACCTTTTCTTCACCAAAGATTGCTCACCAATTGTGTTTCTAAAGGAAGAGTAACTTCAAAAGATTCACTATCAATTGATGCGACCTAAAAATTCCAAATCTAAACTCTATATAGATATGTTCTTTTCATGCTTGAAAAAATTGTATCAGAATTCAACCAATGCCTAAACCATGTGTACAATATGTAATGAAAACTTAAATTATCAAGTTATTTCAAACTGGATTGGAATTTAAAACAAGACTTTGCATGAAATGACATGACAATGAGAAAAAAATGGCTAATCCATTTTAATAATATCACTTTTATCACATAACTGGACAATGATACTATGTGAGAACAACACTCACTTAAACGTATTTTTCCATGAAAAATAGATACAGATGACAGTTTGATGGTTGCCAGAGGTCGAGGATGTAAGTGGGAAGTGAAAAGGAATCAAAATGTGCAAATTTCTAGGTATAGAATGAATTAGTCATGGCATGTAAGGTACAGTATAGTGACAATAATTAATGATACTGTATTGCATACTTGCAAATTGCTAAAAGAGTAGATCTTAAAAGTTCTCATTACAAGAAAAATAAATTTTGTGGTTATGTACAGTGACATGTTAACTTGACTTATTGTGATCATTTTGAAATATATACAAATATTGAATCTTTATGTTTTATATGAATAGAATTATTTTGTGAATTAACATAATGTTCTATGTCACTTATACACCCCCCAAAAAGGTTATTAAACATTGCCATATGCCCCTTAGCAGCAAAATCACTCCTGTATGCTGTTCTAAAGATACCCAGTAATGCCATTTTCCAGGCCTTGTTCTTGTATTCACACACAAAAAAAGTATGTTTTCATAAAAAATGAAGTTATCAACTTTAAATAAGGTTTTCAATCCCAATTTTCTATCATAAATAACCTTTTAACAAGCTCTCTGTGGATATAATCACTCATCTATCACTCTACTCAATTTATTTGACCTCATTTTGCTGATTAGAAAACCATCTTTTATAGTTAGGTATATTTTTTCTTTTCTTTTTCCATTTAAATTTCTGATCAAAAAAATAAAATAAAAACAAATATTCTACAATTTATTGATGTACAAGTGTAAATAGTGGACTTACAAGGGACAAATGTATGTCATATGCATTTGTCAAAGACTTGTGGGTTTTTTTTTTTCACTTTTATTAAGCTATGGTTCAAACAACTGCATATAACCTTCAGATCCCCCCTGAATTCTACAGTATGACAAGGGAGAAACTCTCTGGAAGGGCTCTCTCCTGATTGTTAAAAGGACAGAATGTCACTAATATTTCCTATGTGGTACAAGTAACAAAAAGGAAGATCAGATCAAAGGGCAGAAAGATATCCTTAGCTGACATCTTTGTTGCAGAGGTAAAGTATTTTTTATTACTAAAAAGAAAAACATTTATAAAGACGTTAATCTCAAAAGCAAAATCAGATGCTGTGTTTTGTACCAGACTGAACTATGTAATAAGCCTTCCTCTCCTATGTTTGAAACTGTGTTTTTCTATGATGACAGTGACATTTTATATATTTAGCCCACAGTTTTAACAGCTACTAAATATTCATAATGCTAATTTTAAGTCACAGCATGATTTGTTAATTCTTATAACTCTGCCAAACCTTGATAAATTGGGCTAAATTTGAACCAGATTTTCTAAGCCTTGCAGGGACATATTAATTCAATATTATTACTGTCAAGCATAAAATATGTTCAGAAGCTTCCAGCATCACTTCACAGATGAACTGGCATTTCATTCCCTTTAACTGACTAACTTATCTGCCATTGAAATTACCAATAATGTTGTCTATTGTTCTCACATTTAATGGGGTTCATTCTTTTGACTGAATTTGTAGAGTCGGGAAAGGAAATAGGCAAAATTCTTTTACGAAAAGTAATAGCTTAGGTAGCTAATAAATATGAACCCCCATATTTCATAAAATTTAAAAATGTCAAGAAAGAAAAAGAAACTAACTGTCGTTGGCCTACCACATGCTAAATTGGTAAATGGCTCTAAATGAGCAAAATAGAGAAAGGCCTGTTCTTTTCTTAGGGATATTTCAAAGCAAGTAAACATGGTTTATTGGATTTCTGTCATTTACAGTGCATTATTAGTGAGTTAATATCTATTCATATTGTCTGAGGAAATCTTATTTCCTGGACATGAACCTGTGTTATTTTGACATTGTCCTATTTTCATGGCAAATCCAAATGTGATTTAGATTTTTACTTGGAAAAGGAATAGTTTCCCTATTTTTTTTTTTTTTTTGATTCCCCTTCCTTCCTAGGGCAAGTTAATAGCACCTGCGGTTATAAAAATGTAGCACTGCAATGACCTTGAGTGTCAATAACTTAAAAGATAAATGACACAGAAATTTCTCCAACCAATTTCTTCTCTTGCATTATCCTACTTAAGACTTTTTGCATAACTATTTTTATCTCCCTATCTCAGATTCTTCCTCTTCTCTTATGCATCTGGATCTTATCCCCTTTCATTTACTGAAGGATTTCTGCTTTGGAAATTGAACTCCCTCTTACACATTTTTCCATTTTCCCTCTCTGCTACTTTCTGCTTTAATAGGTGCCATTAAAAAAATAAAAAAGGATGGAAGAAAAGTTCACTTGACTCCACTTCTTCTGGCTACCATATTATTTTCTGGTCATGTTGAGAATAAAACTTTTTGAAAAGAATCTATTGGTCCCTTTCTCATATTCCTCAAAAATATATACTTTTTTCTTCAAAATGCTATATTTATTAATTTTCTTGCTTTTAAAAAGAAATAGACTTTATTTTTTAGAGTAATTTTAAATTAACAGAAAAATTGAGCAGGGAGTACAGAGATTCCCCATATATCCCCTTCCCCTCCACATACAGCCTCCCTACTTATCAAAACCCAGCATCAGAATGATACATTTGTTACAATTGATGAACCTACACTGACACATCATTCCTACTCAGTGTGAGCAGTTTACATTAGTATTTACTCTTGATGTTATGTACCATAGGTTTTAACAAATGTATGATGACATGTATCTACCATTATAGTATCATACAGAATAGCTTCACTGCCCTAAAATCTTCTGTGTTTGTGCTATTCATCCCTTCCTTCCACTAGTCCTTGGAAACCAGTGATCTTTTTTTGTTTTATAGTTTTGCCTGCAACATATACTTTTTAAGTCATTTACATATTTCTACCCAACTACTACACAGCTACTCCTTCTGTGATCACAAGTCTTTTTGTCAAGCAGAATACAATGATGAATTCACAGCATTCAATCTAATTCAGCATTTCAGCAATGAAAGTTGATCATTTCCATATTCTTGACAAACAAATATGTCTTTGCTTGCATGATGCCATATCTTTCAGGTTTTATCCTTTTCCTCTCTGGACATTTGTATTTAACCCCATTTATTGACTTTTCCTTTTCTAACCAACATTTAAACATTAGGGCACCTCTAGCCTTGCATCTGGCCCTCTAATTTATTCTAACTACATGCACTCTAATTTATCTTGTTCATCTGGAAGACTTCAAATAATATCTACTGATTAAAGTCATTTGTGTATGACTTCTAATTTTGGGGACAATATAGAGTAGATGTATTTCTCTCTATCCTTCCTACTAAGTACAACTAAGAATTTTGAATATTATATATGAAACAGAGATGACTCTGATAGATTCAGAGAAAAAAGCAGGCCTTCTAGGAATCTAGAGGTCCAAAGAATAACAGGATGGTGGCTTGTCCATTGCTGAATGTAGTCCAGACTGAGTGCTGAAGAAGATACCAACCTGGAAACATCAATGCATAAAGACCAGAAAAAGAAAAGCCAGGGGAAGCTATTCTCTCTATGCAAAGGACCAGGAAAGGGGCAACCTAACTAGATAGAAAACTTTTAGACAAATACCATGAATAAAACAGTGGCCTCATTATCACCACTGTCACAAAGTGGTGTCATCAATTACACTAGCTTTATGAGGTTCCTCTATCCTTTACTGGGGTGGTTTCAAAGAAGGCTGACTGGAGACCTGAAACTTCTGTCTTCAATAAGGAACCCCCACCCGACATGCACCCAGAATGTCAGTGGAAGCCACAAAAAGAACAGTCATGATCTCTGCAGAAGCCTGCCGGGGAGCCTGAATTATCCTACCCAGCAAATGGTGCTGGCATGGTGTCAAAGGATGGCCATGAAAACAGAAAACATAAATAAGATCAAGATTCTCATAACATAATATTCCTAATATCCAGGATCCATCAAAAATCATTTATTATGTCCCAAACCAGAAAATATATCAAATTAAATTAGGAAAGATCATCAACAGACTGGCACTATGATGGCAGAGATGCTGGGATTCTCTAACAAGTTAAAAAAGCCATTGTAAACATGCTTGCATGTGTAATTACTAATATGTTAGAAGGAAATGTAATGTAGGAAGTCTCATCAAAGGGAATAGTCACACACACACCCCATAAAGAAGAATCAAATATAAATTGTAGAACTGAAAAATTTAAAAACTGAAATTTAAAAAATTCATGAATGGACCCAATGGAGAATGGAGATGATGCAGAAAAGAACCAGTTAACTTGAAGACAGAGAAGAAAAATTACCCAATCTGAACAATAGAGAGAAAATTGACTGAAGAAAAATGAACAGAGCCTCAGGAACCTGTAAGATTATAAAAAAAATCCAACATTTCATGTCATCTGAGTCTCAGGAGAAAGGGAGAAAAAAGAATAGGACTGAAAATGTATTCCAAAAACTAATGGCTGAAAACTCAAATTTCGCAAAAGATATAAAGTTACATATTTAAGAAGCTGAGCAAACCCCAAACAGGATAAACCCAAATGAATCCATGCCAAAATACAACATTATAAATAAACTTCTGAAGACCAAACACAAAGAAAAAATCTTGAAAGCAGTGAGAAAGAGACATCACTTACCTTCGAGGGCCAAACAATTCAAAAGACAGCCGATTTCTCATCAGAAAACGTGACATCCAGAAGAAAGTAGCACAACATTCTTAAGTACTGAATGGGAAGAGAACTATCTCCTTAAACAAATATGTGAAAAAAATAACTTCATAAAATATTATTTTTTTAAATATTATTTTGTGAGTTACAGCCCCAACGACCAGAACTATTCTCCCTTCCAATTTTAACATTGCCTCAAATCTCCATGTACGCTAATTTTTATTCTGATATTATTTCAAATGCCTATAACCTTGAAATTTCAATTAAAGAAAGTTCATGGTTGATGATAGAACATTATATTAGGAAACTAAATATCTATACTCAAATCCTTGTTCAACCACCACTTACTATGTGAACTTGGACGGGACCTTTTATCTCTAAACCTTAATTTCTTCATTTATTAAGTGGGATGATAATATCTGTTGCATATCTCACAATGAAGATCAAAGAGGATAGGCTGTAAAGTAGTAGTGTTTCAGATTTTCATCATTTTTTAGTTACAGGAATATATAGACACGAGTTTCATTTAATTTATTTTTTAAAATATTGAGGTTGGTTTTCCTAGACATAGAAGGAACAAAAAGATCAGTCTCTACTGCTAGGGTAAATAGTTAATTGGGAGACAGACCTGTCTGTACACATTCTGTAAAGGGCAGCATAATGATGCAAAATATATTAATAGATGCATAAATAAATTTCTGTGGGAGCTGCAAGAGCCTTCTTGTAAACACCTGGATGTTAAGTCTGGGTACTACCACTGGTGTCATTGGACAGATTATTAATATCTCCAAAGATCAGTACCTATATTGACAAAATGGGGATAAAAATACTGTATCCTCATAACTCAAATAAAGACAATTCATGTGAAGCATTCAGCCGAGAGTGTGACACCTAGCATTCTACAAAATGATACAGTATTTTTGTAGTTATTAATCATAAGATTATTTATCAGGAGCGGCTTTCCCATGACAGGTTTTGGCGAGTGCAGGTTTCTAAAGACAAGTACATCATGATTTACAAGTGTATCTGGAGCTGACAAAGCAGGGTATCGAAAGCTTCAGGATAGGTTTGTACTCCGATAGGGTTGGAATACAATATAAATGACAAGAGAAGTACATTGCAATTTGACTTGAAATCATATTATTGACAATAAAGAGCTCTTAAGGATGCTGGAGAACAGACTGGGCATGATAATCATTGCATTTCTTAAAGGCATTCTGACGGCAGAGGGAATATCATAGATGAAAGCACGGAAGGCTAGAATCAGGAAAATCAATTATAATGCAGTTCTGATAATCCAGGTAGCAGGTGATAAAGGCCTGACCTAACAGAAGAAAATGGATAAAAATGATGATGGATGCCAGAAGCAGGAAAAGAACATCTTAGGATAATACAAGTGAACCGATTCATTGAAAAGAATCACACATAGCAGGAATGGAAAACATGATAGGAAAGATTTTCTGAACTTGACATTTTTACCACTGCAAAGCCCTGACCTCAAAGAGCCTGAGAACTGTGTAAGAGACCCAGATCATCTATTTTAGATATTCTTCACTTTTGTGCCAAACAACTCACTCCCTTGAGAGTCAAGGGCAAATACGATGCCTTATCGACTCTGGCTGGTAAAGCAAATATCCTGAATTCCTAGTTATTGACACTTCAGAATTACATCTTTTCTAATGACTCAGTGGGTGTGATATTCAGTAATGGAAGTTCTTAATTTGTGCTTTTGATACACCAAGACCTTTCTCCACAGCTGCATTTTGTCCGCTGATGTCATTGTCTGCAGGGATCCCGTTCACATATGCTGCTTGCAATTTCCTGTTGTGTACTCTACATAATTGAGTGATGCCCTCAGCACTGGCTTTCCAATAAATATCACTCACAATGACCTTGAAAATACCCTTTCTCCTTCAAACACTCTTTTTCTAGCTCTGGTCATTAATCACATGAACTAACATAATATCTGTAAATCTGAAAAATAGCAAAAATGGTATAAATAAGATACTGAAGACAAATTATTTTCCTTGGCACTACGAATTATATTAAATGATACTTTATAAGAACAAATATATTTCCATAAATTAGCATACATATCTTCATGATTACATATGTTTTTACACAATTCTATTACCTAATGTTTATTGAGGGTTCTTACTGCCTGAACACTGGTTTTGTGGCTTTATATGTGTTATATTGTGTTAAGCCATAAAAGGTGGGTGATATTGCTAGCTCCATTTAATAGATGAGTAAGATGATGAGTAGAGAGTTGAAAGACGCTGTTCCAAGTCTGGACTAGGTGGTAAATCCAATGAATCTTATTGAAATCCCTTATTCCTGGTTATAGCAATAAGCATTCTAACATGTGTCTATCCGTGTATGCACACGTGTGTGCATACATATGCATATTTGAACACATAAACACTGTTAATAATATACAATGTACCTCAATGCAGATGTTAGGAAGCATGTGCCAAAGCCCTGTTATGGAGTAATGCTTTGAAACAAAGAAAAATGTCTAGCTCTAAGTTAAGATTATTATTTCTCTTCCTCTTGGCCCATCTATTCACAAATCTGAATTACATTGCATGACAAATTCTACCATTCTATTTTCATCAACAGTTATTAGCAATACCAATCAAATTAAATTTCCAGAAACCTCTTCATAATTTCTAAAAATAGCCACATTTCAAGTTTCAGTTTTCTACAGCAAAAACCTACAAAATACCTACAATTAGGACATTTTAAATTAACTTAAGGTTAACTCAACTTAAGTATAAAGTGTAATTTTTCAGGTCACTCAGTTAGTTTGAAAAAGTCTGAGTTTCTCTGAACATCAGCCTGAGGTATGACTACACATAAATGAGTGATTTAATAAGCAATCTTTAAAAATCAATCTTATTATTGTAAAGCACAGGTCAAAAACTGGCAGGCTACAGGCCAGATTTTGCCCTCAGATATGTTTTGTTTGGCCCACATAATTTTGGCCTGTCCACAGTTGTAAATCTTTTGAAACAGTTGCCAACATTTAAAAATTGGGAGATACATAAAAATGTGTTTCTGGCTTCTTTAAAAAGTCTGAAGTTCTGGCAAGCTGGGCATGCCTTCTCTGGTAGCAACTCTCATTTGTATGAGGGTAAGTCCCAGCACTCAGTTCACTGTGACTCTGTCCTTTGTTGCTTGAGATCTCCTGAGGCTTCTCTTGACTAGAGCAGTTTCTCTGACTTCCCTTGTATTTGATATCCTTGGCAGTCTTATGGAGCAGTGTTCAGGCTTTTGGTAGAACATGACTCAATTGGGACTTTCTCAAGTTTTCTCGTATTAGGCTATGGTTATTACATTGTTTTCGGAGGAAGAGCTCATCAGATTATATCGAGGATACAAGTTATCCACATGACTTAAACACTTTTGATGTTAGCTTTGATATCTGGCTAAGGTAGTGAATCAATTTTGTAGCTCATCTCCTTGGTAGTAAAATATTTACACAATTATTTTTGGATTCTTCTGCATGATGTACTGATTTTTAATATAAATAATTTTATATTTCTGAAGAAATGAATTTAAATACCTACAAGAGAGGCTTGATCCTCTCAGGAATCTATTATTTATGTCTTTATGGTGATTCATTTAATTTACTAGGTTAGATAACTTTGTATTCAGTATCTTATAAAAAGGAGATGTCTAATAAGTGTTTGTTAAAGAATTAACAAATTATGACCACCACAAGTTTATTTATACAACATATGTATATATGGTATAAATAAATATTGATCATTTTGCTGATCAAAAAAGAGCCAGTTGAAAATAATGTACACATAATGACTCAATGTATCATCAGTATATAGTGATAGAAAGCAGACCAGGGGTCAATTGAGACTGTGATTAACTAGGGATATTTGAGGTGATGGAAATGTTTTATAACTTGATTGTAGCTGGAATTACATGCATACTTACTTTCACCAAAGTTGATCAACACACGTCTTAAAACATAATTGCTTATTGTGTTAAATTAGGTCTCAATAAAGTTCATTTTTAAAAAGTAAAATACGGACCCATTTTCCAAAGTTTCTTATCAGATGACAGAGAAACATTTGAAACTGTGAAAAGAAATAAGATTAGAAAATGTTGGTTATAAATTTAATAAGTAAAGAGGAGTGTATCAGAGACTGGTAGCCAGCAAAATTCATCTATTTGCCTTAATAATGGAATTTAAGCAAGAAATACGGCTTTATCTCTAGAGCATACATTTCCAGTTCTCCTTTTGCAAGTAGTTATATAGCTACATAATTAAGTTTTCAATAAATGGATCTAGAAAGAATTGCCATGTACAGCTTCTACCTCACGTGCTTAAAAGAAAATTGCTTACATAGCAATCCCTGATTTCCTCTTCATGACCCCTGCAACAGGAATGTTTTGATCATACAGATGAACATAAGAACCTACACACTGGTGAAGCTAGATCATTGGAAAAAACTGAATCGCTGAATGATCAAGTGGAGCAGACCTTACTCGCCAGTCACCCAGGCGAGGTACAGGTCAGTGAATTAATAATCTTTCTCAAGCCACTCTGGTTTTGGTCTCTTATGAAAGTTTAGACTTAGCTTTAAATGAAACTAAAAAAAACCCAGGGCACTTCATGTGGGATTAATAGTATGAATCAATGTAGAAATTTATAAAAGGCTGGTGACGACTAGACATGATTCAATATATTAGGAAAATATTAGTAAATATTAGGAAAGGGAGAAGAGGAATTTGGGATAAAAGAATGGAGAATTCAGTTAATTGAGTAATACGATTATTGATGAACTTATAAATTATACAGTTCAGTTAAGGTTTAATAATATCAGAGAGGAAAAGAATGATTATTAACCTTATTGAGACATCTTGGAACCATTACTTCAGGAAGATCAATCAGAGGTATACAACTGGTTGGAGAAAAAAAGAGAGTCTAGCAAAATGAAACTGTAGTAATGATTTAAAAATAAAGTGATAAGCATGAGGGCCGAGGGAATGGCCATGAGAAAGGAAGACACGAAAAAAACCAAAATATATCTTGAAAAGGGTATGAGAGAATGAGGTGAACAATCCTGAGACTCTATTAAGCAGTTAAAAAAAAACCCACAAATATCTAAAGTACGAAAGCTCAAACAATTTGGTAATTGTAGACACAAACAGTTCATCTTTCTGTTTCTTTTGTGTAATGAATACTTCAATGCTATTTTCAAATAGCTATATTCTATGGATGTTTCTAATTAATTTCAATAATGTATTCTTCTTAAATGAGTTGCCTATGTGAATTACAATGTGATCTTGTATCTGAATCATATTGGTTTCCTCTGGAAATGAATTTCAAACTATATGAAACGTTTTATAGATTATAAAAGATGATAACTGGAAAGAGTAATAAGCCATACACCAAAGTTAAATATACCAATATACATGCTTTTCAGAGCAGCAGGCAGTCCCTCTTATTCCCTACACCTTGGATGTTTTTGTTTATTATTTAACACAGCAGAGCTGTTCTCTTGAAGAAGGAATTGTCTCCCCACTACATGATTAGATACACTTCTGTGCTCCCTAGAAAAGGAGTACATGGGGCAAATATACATATATATGTACTACACTATACTATATACTATACCAAAAGGTGTACTCTGGTTCTTTAATACAGCCTTCTGTTTCCTTTCCTGTTTCTTGCCCAATGTGTTCATCTTTTATCTTTACCTTTTGAAAAATCTACTTATTTCTATGGTTCAGATTAAATGGCACTTCTTGGATCTTCTGGTATATTTAATTTGGGTATATGGCTTATTATTCTTTTCAGTTATCATCTTTTATAATCTATAAAATGTTTTTCAGTTTTAATTGTATATGGCATTTTTTGAGAACTAAGTTACAGCGCTCAAATCTGAAATTTGATAAAATGTTCCTTTTGTCTTTCTGTATGCTTCTGTCTACCCTCTCAAATGAAGTGCAAAAATCTTTGCACCAAAAGAATACAAACCTCATACACACAGGTGATATCATTGTTTCTCCCATAAGCAGTTAACTAAAGACTTTTTTTTAAAAATCTCTATATTTACCAAATAACTCTTTTTCACTTTAATTACTTAGTAGACATGACAATTTTCTGACAACTTCAAATACCAATTTGTAGATGGTGATGATAAAAAAAGATCCTCCTAATATTGTCTTATTTAGCATATTCATATATGGAGAAAGCAAATTGTCATCCCATGAATAACATAAAAAGTGAAGTAATATTAATGACAATAATAATAAAGCATATTGTTTAGAATTTTTCTGGAAGAAAATGAAAACCCAGTCCAAACTCATTTAAGCAAAGAAACAAACAAACAAAAAAAAGCAAACAAACAAAAAAAACCACAATGTATTGGCTCAAATATGGAAAAAAATGCATGAGTCTACTTCAGATATAGCTTGAGTCAGGCCTCAGATAACATTACCAGTTATTATCTTTTGCTCTGAATTCTTCAGTTGACTTTAACCTCAGACCCTAAACAGTAATCTCTGTTGGTTTAATTCAGTAAGTATCTTTTGAGTGCCTATTGTATACCAGATAGAGTGTGTATATGTGTGTGTGTGTACGCACACACATGTATGTGTATATATTCAGTGAAAAGATGAAAAATAATTCAGGGTAAGGATCACATGGTGATGAGGAAAGCTGTTCTTGGTAGGGTTACCAGGATAGGTTGTCAAGGAAAACACCTAAGAAGGCATTTGCTCTGGGACTAGAATGTATTTAAGAAAGGAGCTTTGGGGCTATCTCTAGAAAGAGCCTTCTGAGCAGAAGGAAACTAAGGAAGAGTTTCTGAAACTGGAGTGTGCTTAATGTGATTGAAGGAGGCTAGAGAAGCCTGGATAGCTACAGTGGAGTGACAAGGGGACAGAGTAGGCTATGAAACCTGAAAGGTAGTTCCAGTGGTGAAGTGATCTAGAGCCATTTAGGTCATAATAAGAATATTTGGTTTTACTCTCAGTAAGACTGAAAGCTACCAGAGGGTTTTGAGCAGAGACTGGCATAATTGATACACATGTTAAAAAGAACACTACTTTTAAGGTTCCATATCAAATAATCACAACTCTGAGGTCAAAAAAGGAGAGTGTCCTTATCTCAGAGAGCTCAGTGTAAATTTCAGAAAGTAAGGTTCATGGTCACTAAGCCACCTGATTTATATCATCCACCCTTTTCTAAACTATTTGTTGGGTCCAGTGAAGGGAATGGAAGGTGACTGCACTGATTGGCTCAGCCTGGGTCATGTGTCCCCCTCCCCCATTCTTTACCTGGTGCTGGAGATAACATTACCTGAAATACAGAAAAACAAAACAAAAACAAAACAAAACAAAAACATAAAATATAAAATTCACTGAATGGTTTAATAACCTGATTGAGATGATGGAGGAAAGGGTAAATGAACTTGAAGTTAGATCAATATAAATGATCTAAATTGAAAAAGAGAAAAGAAATTGACTAAATAAGCAGGGCCTCAAGGATACCAAAGGCAATGTTGACAGATCTAAATTATGGGTAATTATCAACTCCAAAGGAGAGGAAAGAGTATAGGTCAGCAAAAATTCCTTGGAAATAGAATGGCTAAAAACTTTCAACAGGGAGTATCAGACATACATTTATACATATAAAAAGCTCACTGAACATAAATGTGAAGAAAACCACACCTAGATACATCAAACTTCTGAAAAGCAAAAATAAAATATTTTGAAAGTAGCCAAACACAATACATTATCTATAAGAGACTAGTCATTGGAATGCCTCTAGAATTCTCCTCATTAGAGTTTACTTAAGTCAGAAAAAAGTGAAACTTGCATAGTGACCCAATACAGAGTCCATCTTGCTACATAAAACAATGTGTATTTGAAAAGGATGCTTAGGGATGCCTGGGTGGCTCAGTGGTCGAGTGTCTACCTTTGGCTCAGGTGGTGATCACAGGGTCCTGGGATCAAGTCCCATATCTGGGTCCCTGCAGGGAGCCTGCTTCTCCCTCTGCTTATGTCTCTGCCTTTCTCTGTGTCTCTCATGAATAAATAAATAAAATCTTAAAAAAAAGAGAAAAGATCATTTATTTTGTAGTTGTACACAGAATTCTATAAATATCAGTTAAGTCTTCTATTTTTTTTTTGTTTTTTTTCTAGGTATTTTATCAACTACTTAGAGAGGATATTAACACCTATTATAAAAAAAAAATAACACCTATTATGATTATGGTCTTACAATTTCACCCTTCATTTTGTCGATTTTTGAATCACTGTTTCAGAGGCTCATTATTAGACAAATCTACATTTATAATAGCTTTGTTTTCTGAATGAATTGATTCTGGCACCATTATGTAAAGACCTTCTGTTAAATACTAAAAGAAAATAAACTTTCAGCCAGAATTCTGTCCAGTAAAAGTATCTTTCAAGTATGAAGCAAAATATTGACATTTGCAAATAAAGGAAAATTAAGATAATTTTCATACCTATACTGTCATGCTAAAGATAGTTCTTAAAGTAAAAAAAAAACTGATATCAGAGGAGGGCTTGCAGAGGAGAGGAATAGAAAGTACTAGGAATGGTGAATGTATGAGGTAATATAAAAGACCATGTTTCTTCTTTATTTAAAATATGTACAACCATTTGAAGCAAAAATTTTAACATTTTTGTGGGATTTTCAATGCACATACAATACATACAATTTTATGTATTGATAAAATACATAAAATAACTAAGGTCTAAAAAAATGATGGGTTAGTCAATTCATGCTTATATTTACAATTTTCTAAATATCACATGAAATGCTACATACTAATAGATTGTGAAAAAAAGAATCTTTATTGTGATTTCCAATAAAGTAAATAAAAATTAATAGAACAAATAAAGAGTTAAGAGATACAACAAATTTCTAAAAGTTACTCAAATACTTCAAAAGAAGATGGTAAAGAAGGAATAGGACAATATAAAATAAAAGGAATGAACAGAAAATAAATTATCAATTAATAGACTTAAATGCAATGATATAAACAATCATATTATTTAAAGACAGAAAATATTCCCATTAAAAAGCAACAATTATTAGAATATATCAATATAAAATTATATGCTATTCATAAGAAATGTACTTTAAACATATTTACATCAATCAGTGAAGTCTGTAGTAGCTAGAAGAATATCAGAAATGTAGACATCAAGACAAAGCGTCACAGACCAGTTCATAATCACCTAAGTAAATATCAGTTCATCATGAAGACAGAACAATCATAAATGTAGATTTGTCTATTAACAAAACCTCAAAACATGTGAAATAAAAATCGGCAAAGTGAGACAGGTAATTTCACAACCATACTAGGAGATGTTAACATCTCACTCCTTAAGTAGGTAATAAAATGTCTAGAAAAAACATCAATGAAAAGATGGATGGCTTAATTGATATTTAGAGAGCATTGTGCTCAACAATTGAAAAAAATATCCTTCTCAAGTGTATTTTGTTTTATTCACCAAGAGAGACCAATGTATTGGGCCATTAAACAAGTCCCAATACATTTAAAACAATTGAAACTTTACAGAGTGTATTGTCTTACCATGTAGAATTGAATTAGAAATCAATAACTGTAAGATTTTACAAAGACTTAGAATATTTGAAAATATGTAGGGGTGCTTGGGTGGCTTAGTCTGTTAAGCATCCGGCTTCTGCTCAGGTTATGATCCTGGGGTCCTGGGATTGAGCCCCATTTGGGGCTCCCTGCTTGGTTGGGAGCCTGCTTGTCCCTTTTCTTCTGCTGTTACCCCTGCTTGCTCTCTCTCTCAAATAAATAAATAAAATCTTTTTTAAAAAGAGAAAATATGTATAAATTGGGGCACCTGGGTGGCTCAATCGGTTAAACATCTGCTCAGGTCATGATCCTAGGGTCCTGGGATGGAGTCTGCATTGGGCTCCCTGCTGAGCAAGGAGCCTACTTCTCCCTCTCTCTCTCTGCCCCCTGCACTCTCTTATTCTTTTTATCTCAAATAAATAAATAAAATCTTTAAAAAAAAGAAAATACATGTAAATTGAACAGTCTTCTAAATAATATTTGGGTCAAAGAAGAAATTAGAAATCAGAAATCAAAAATATTTTGAACTATATACTGTAAAGTATCACATATTAAAAAGTATGGGATGGAGCTAAAGCAGTGCTTAGAAGAAAATGTTGGATTAACATTTGAAAATTCATAAATGTAACAGGTAATTATAATAAATAAGCTCTTTTTAATCTATTTCATCTTTAGCAAACCAGGAATAGGAGGAAATGTCTTTATGCTGATAAAGGGAATAATTAGTGTTTGAACATTGAATGCTTCACCCTAATTCATTAACAAGACAAATGTGCACACTCACACCATTTCTATTCAGCATTGGACCAGAGAACCAACTTGTCACAATAAGCCAAAGGGAAAAATGTATTCAGATTGCAAAAGTAAAACTGTATTTGCAGATGTCATGATGGTTTACATGAGGAATTCTAAGAAATTCACAAAATTCCTCTAAACTAGTATGTGAGTGCTCAATTGTTGGAAGATAAAAAGTTAATAAATTTAAAGGAATTGTATGTTTATATACTAACAGTAGCAGTAGGAAAATAAATTAAATATTCATTTATGAAGGTGCCAAACATAAAATACTTAGTAATAAATTTAACAAAAATATATCAAAAATATCTCTTCACTGAAAATACAAGAAGTCACTGAGATTAAAAAAAAAAAAAAACACTTAAAATAATGTAGAATTTACTTTGTCTGTAGACTAAAAGTTTCACTATTTTTCTAAGGTCAGTTTTCTTCAAAAATGATCTACAAATTCACTTCAATCTTAACCAAAATTCTTGCAGAATGTTCTGTAGATGTTACAAGTTGATTCTAAAATGTATGTCAAAGTTAGAAAAATCTAGAATCACTATAGCAATTTTTTTTTAAAGAACCACAAAGTTGGAGGGTTTACACTATCTTGATTTCAACATGAGTAGAGTCAAAGTAATTAAAACAGTGGTATTAAAGTCAAGAGGGACAAATATGTATAAGAAACAGAGTAGAGAGCGCAGAAGTTGACCCATACATATATAGTCAACTGATTTTGCCAAAGGTGGCACTTCAAAAGGTAAAGATAAGTTATTTCAACAAATTGTTCTGGAAGAATTGGATATCTATATGGGGAAAAAATAGTGATTGACTTAACTCCCTGCACAAAAATATTACTCAAAGTGGGTTCAGACCAAAATGGGAAAAGTTAAAATGGTGAAGCTTCTAGGAGAAAACAAAGAAGATTTACTTTGCAAACTTGGAGTATTTCTTAGAATACAAAATGCATAACTTGTAAAAGAAAGTATCAATAAGGGCAGCCCCGGTGGCGCAGCGGTTTAGCGCCTCCTGCAGCCCAGGGCGTGATCCTGGGGACCGGGGATCGAGTCCCACGTCGGGCTCTTTGCGTGGTGCCTGCTTCTCCCTCTGCCTGTGTCTCTGCCTCTCTCTCTCTCTGTCTCTATGAATAAATAAAATAAAATCTTAAAAAAAAAAAAAAGAAAAGAAAGTATCAATAAGCTGGACTTCATCAAAATGTTCTTGAAAAGCCAATGCAAAGAAAGTAAGTAGGCAAACTGCAACATGGGCAAAAATTATCTCTATACATGAACATGAAATAAATGTATCCACCATATATAAAGAGCTCTTAGAACTCATTATTAAAAGATATATAACCAATAAAAAATAAGCAAAAGATTTTAATGGACACTTAAAAGAAGATGTGAATAAACATTAAAAAAGCTAATCATCATTAGTTATGAGAAAAATGCTAAACTTTTTTACTTTTATTAAAACCTCTAAAATTAAAAACAATTATAATACCAAGCATTGGTCAAGATATATGACAAGTGGAACTTTTATACATTTCTGGTAAAGTATAAAGTGGCACTATCACTTTAGAAAAGACTTTGGAAACTCTTATTCAGCTAAACATATGTTAACCCTATTCCCCAATTATTCAACTGCCAGGTATTTACTTATCCAAGAGATATGAACACATACCTTCACAAAAATACTTGCTCAAAAGTATTTATATTGGTATATTCTTTCAAAGCATTTGTATTTGGCAATAAAAAAATAAAAGAATATTGTAGATAAATCTCAAAATTTTTATGCCAAACAAAAGAAGCCAAACTAAAGAATACATACTTTGTAATTCCACTTAGGGGAAGTACATATTTTATGATTTCACTTATTCAAAGAAAGGTAAAATAAGCAATCAGAGCAGTAGTTATCAGTGAGTTATGGAGATTGAATGAAAGGAATACATGGGAACTTTGTCATATTGTACATCTTTATCAGGGTGATTCTTCATTGATTGTACATACCTGTCAAAATTCACAAGACTTAAAATTTATTTTCATTGAAAAAAAGGCCATTGTATTATTTAACAGTATGTGCTTGAGGAGGAGTGGATGTAGATACCATCACATTTGGAGGAGTTGGGTGCCTGTGAAGTAAGGATGCTACTTTGTCCATCTCCAAGCTATTGCAAATCACCCAATGGGCAGATAGAATTTAGGACAGAGAGGAAGAATTAAACTAGTAATGGAGAGAATTGAGTTATCTCTGTTTAGGCTGTGAGCGTGGCAGAGCCTGAGAAAATTCATCTACTTCACCATTTGATGTAAGATACTGAATCTAAAACAGCCGAAGTAATAACAGCCAAGACTTAGTGTTACTGCGGGACAGATGGGCTTCTAAGAACCTCAAATATAATAACTCATTTACAGGAAGTATTCAGTTATGTCTGGTGAAATAAAAACTTCCCTCATTTAAAAGTATCCTAGCGCATTACAGAAGCTAGTTGTGCAGTTTACAATGAACATTAATCTTATTGTAAGACATGCATACCTCATGTACTGCAGTACTAATATACAATAATGGGTGAGGCCACATATTGCTCTTTTATATATTCAAAATTGAGAATACAACTGCATTTATAAGAATGACTTAAAACGTCACAGGCAACTAAGGGTCACACCCAGCTTGGCCCAACACAGGGCTTGAACTCATGACCTTGTGATCAAGATCTGAGCTGAGATCAAGAGTCAGAGGGTTAATGGACTGAGCCACCCAGGTGCCTCCTATGGGTCATTTCCTTAGTCATTAACCTGCATATTGCTATCTGTTAAAAATGATGCTGCTACAGTGTCTGCATTCTGTGAAATCCTATCTTTCAGATGCTATCAGAGTTGGATTTTCCTTTCAAGGAGTCCCAATTCTTTCACAAATTCTTGGAAATGCATCCTGAAGTTCTTCCGTGAAAGTGATTTCAGTAGAAGAGTTGGTATAAATATTCTGATGGTAAATTAAAGGAGTTAATCTTACTGTTAAAAGCTTCTTGTGAGGTTTTCAACCAGGAAATAAGCTGGGGCCACATAAGATCCAATTTGCTGGAGATGTTTCCCTGAGTACATTGGAAAGGAAATTTTAAACATATTTGCCTTATTCTACTTTATCTCTGACATTTGTAGAACCTCATAAATAAATGAAATAGCAAATGTTTTATTTCTCTGAGTTTATAATTCCTATCCCAAACTAATTCTACAAATCTGATTGATGAAGAGAAAACACAAATACCTCCATTCTGGTTCAACTGAGCAAGTCTGGAATTCTGTACACTTTTCAAAGGGATAATTAAAAATAATCAACAAATTGCTCCAATGTATCCTAGAGAAAGAAGGACCAACTCCAGCACTTGGTTACTGCTTTCACTTCTGTATGACTTCTTTGCAGCTTCTTTGGTGTTTAAAATATCATAATTCTATGTATCTAGGTATCTTTATTATTCCCATATTATACTCTTTCTCATGATCCTGTGCTGAAAACTTGCCTATAAACATTTTCTAAAAATGGTATTATCTTTCCCTGTGCTTATTGTCAATGTTTAGGTAAAATCAAAATGATCTTTACAAACTGTACAAACTAAACCATACTGAAGATGGTAGTTTTGGAAAAAAAAATGGAATCCATCTTCATGTTCCTAATTGAAAAAAAAAAACAAAAAACAAAAAACAAAAACATCAAACCCAAGCCTGTCATAGAAAGAAAACCAATTGCCCAAAACTAGCCTGGAGAATTGAGAAGGAAGAATGACTCTGGGTAGTTTTACTAGCCTATGTTTGCAGAACCATTAGTAAACGGGGTCTGAAAGTCAAACACTTGAGTAAACAGCTCAACAAGAAATGACTTACAGAATGTTCTCAGAATGCGGTAAAATACATCTGCCACCGAGCTAGCTGATGGGTAGCATGATTTAGCACTGCATAGCAATCAGTGGCATTCCATGTGTGGGTGCCCATCGAGTGGCTGGCAGCAAGAGAGGAATGCCAGTCTCCAAGTTCTTCTCTTCATTCACATCACATTGGAATTCAGATGGTGGCTGAGAACCAGAAAAGTGAATTTATTGTTGCGAGAAAGTCAATATTTCACAATAACTCTAGGCAGCGATTTAAAAGGCCATTTTGTGCACACCATTTACTTTTTCATACACATGTATATTGCTATTCATTGCCATGGATACCTAGAAGCAGAGTAATTCCATGAGGCTACCTCATTTGAAACACTGGGTCCTTACAAAGCAAACAAACGACCTGTGGCTCATCAGGAAAACTGAGTTATTAGAAAGTTGTCTGAATTTCAAGAGAGGCTATTTACTTCACTGGCCCCATTTTCCCCTCTTAAAGAATGTTTCATTCTTAATGAAATCTGTCACCAAGTCAAAATTGCTGGGTCTACACTTCGTACAAGTGCCTTGCCAACACAATGCTATAAAAACAGACATAGAAAACAGAATGTAAATTCGACTTAAAAGGGATATATTTTGTTTAAAAGAAGAGTATATTTACAAATTCCAGATAAAGCTCATGTCCTTTTCTGAACTAATATATTCTTCCTTATTTATAAATAGAAGTATAACTGATATTTATGGTTTTCATAACACACTTTAAAAGGAAAGAATTTATTTATTTATTCATGAGAGATACAGATAGAGACAGAGACATAGGCAGAGGGAGAAGCAGACTCCCTGTGTGGAAGTGAGATGTGGGACTAGATTCCAGGACCCTGGGATCATGACCTGAGTCAAAGGCAGACGCTCAACCACTGAGCCACCCAGGCGTCTCAATAACACACTTTTTAAGTGAATTTATCTTAAATAAGAGAGAGCTGTTTTATATGTATTGCCCTTCATGGCATGCGAGCACATGTATGCATGTGCTCACATACACAAATACATAAAAGTAACCAAAAAAACATGCTCTCCATCATTTTTCATAAAGGTATTCAGTTAATAAAACAAATAAAGAAGAGTTCTTAGGTGGGTCTGTCGGTTGAGAGGTTTCAGGTCAGGTCATGGGTCTCATGGGTCATGAAATGGAGCCCCAAGCTCAGCAAGGAGTCTGCTTGAGATAGTCTCCTTCTACCCTTCTCCCTGCTTTCTCTCTCTCACTAAACTAAATATTAAAAAAAAAAAGACTAAGAAAAAAGATGAATACATTCAATGCAGCTATAAGCATGGTAAAATTCTTTTGCTTTTCTCTCCATTTTTTTTTTTTTTTTTTTTGTGGAACAGAAGAAGGATCAGAATACCTGTTCACTGACAATGGATTCATATGTAAGCTTGTGTCAGAGTAGCTTCAGTCTATACATTTTTTGTTATTAAAAAGAGCAGCTTTGTTGAAACATGCTGAGAGCTATGAGCTTAAAATTCTAAAGAGTATGTTATCAAGAAGAAAAATACAAGATTCCTCCAGACTAAGTTCTGATTTCTCAGTCACTCATAGTATATAAAATAGTCTCCCAGCCTGCCCACATCTTTACGGTGCTTCATGTAGACCTGAATATTGGAGTTTGAGAAATACTCTACAACTGAGGCTTATGCATATTGTCTCTTTTGCATTTGAGTAATGCATGTGCATTTAAGCAAAAGGAAAACTGAAGTTAGCCTCACAATAGAAATTTGTTTGCGTAACTGGCAACAGCAGCATCTTTCCTCTAAATTTGTTAAACATGAGCTTCACTACCCAGAAATCACTGTTGCGTGCATGAACTGATATTGTAAAGAACCACCAAGACCCAGATGAGATCTGAAGGGCTACAAAATGCATCTCAAAATAGTTTTAGATATGGAGTAAATAGTGGATCAATTTTCTAACCAGCAAAGAGATGTACCACTTACTGTATTTATTTACCCACAAAATCCAACCAACTGTGTGGGAGGTTCAAAACTTAAGTGTGTATTGGAGTGATTTAGGAACTTTAAGAAGGGCCATATGGCCAGTCCTCACAATTTAGGAAGTGACCCTTGACCTGCTCTCTACTCAACATCTTGCCACTGCCCCTTATTCCTCCTGGCATTGTTTCTCTAAACTTCCACAGCTCCAAGTTTTCCAGTCTCAGGTCTACAATGAGCCAGTTTCCCAAGATTTCTCATGTCTTACAACAATCTCAAGTTTATTACCAGTCTCCTCCTTTTCATTGCAGCAAACAATTATTTTCAAACAGTACTTCTGGGAATGAACTTGGATGATGCAGCTTCAAGACACACTCTGGGAACCTTCTGATTTGGCAGCTTTGTTTTGGAGGCTAGAGCATCTTGTGGTCCGACACTTTCTCTGTTCTGGTTCAGGTCAACCAAAACGAATAATGCTGCCAATGCTGCTTAGCAATATAAATGCTTTCCTCTATTCAATTACTTTTCTTGTCACTTGTAAAGTCTTTACATTTATGATTCAAAAAATTAGCCCCAGACAGTGTGTTGTGTTTGTGCAGTCAACTTTGAAGGGTAAAAAGGACAACCTTATGAACAATTTCTTGAAATTTGACTTGGGGGAAATATAAATTGTTCCCAAATCTCCTATCTCTATGAATTGATTTTTTTTTTAATTTCAAGAAAGAGTGTTTATTGATACTACGGTGCCAAAGTTCAATTCCTGACACTGTATTTAACTATTTAAAATAATGCTGGTTTATTTATATTTAAATAATATACTCATTTTCATCATTACATTTGTTATTTTTATGTTATTTTTATTTTTATAAAATAAAATTTTTATTTTATTTTTATGTTATATAGTGGCTATTTAAAATGAGATTTGCATGAACTAGTTGAATGTGAGAGAGTGTTCCTGTGTAGATAGAAAAAGACATATTTATGAAAGTCTATACATGTCATGACCAAATAATCTTCTAACATTGAAAAGTTCTACCTCTTGAGTCTGCCCACTGGTATCTGACTGCAATTAAGGAGACCATGAGTGAGGCCAGCATTGGGTTCAGCATTTTAATAAAAACCAGTTCACCCTAAAATCACTTCAGCACAAATGACAAAAAGTTGCATGGAAAATTAATTTTAAAGATTACTCTAAGTCATGCGGGCTTCTTTAGGATAAAATTGCCAGAGCTATGAGAAACATGAGTGTCAGCAATGATATTTGTTAAACAAAATGAAGAATAGCAGGAACCTTGGAAGCAGAAGTGGAAGAGATGACTCTCTGAAGGCAAATTGCACCAGGACCTTTTTAAGACAATCAAAGGATATCAAAGTACTGGGACGGATTAGATAAGTCCATACGCATTTCCATCCATCATTCCTTTGGGAAATGAACTACATGTAAGCAAGAGGAAAAATTGGTAATCACAGAAGCAAACTTTTCAATCACTCTGCCTTACTCATCTCAAATACTGTTTGTGTGTCTCTCAATCAACACATTGCTTGTATCAAAAATGCTAAATGACATACATCTATAAGGCCAGTAATAGATGGATAAATGAATCCTTTTGAAAAATCTAATGGGGAGAATTCCAGTTTACAAGCTACCATTGTATACTAGCATGAAAATTAAAGAAGAATAAATTTCACAAAGTATAAACTACTGAAGGGCACCTGGGTGGCACAGTCAATTAAGTGACCTACTCTTGGCATTGACTCAGGCTGTGATCTCAGGGTCATGAAATCAAGCCCTGTGTCTGGCTCCACGCTCAGTGTAGAGTCTGCTTACCATGTGTCTCTCTGTCTCTCTGTCTCTCTCTCTCTCTCTCCTTCCCTCCCTCACTGTCTTTCTGGAATAAATAAATAAATCTTTTCCTTTTTAAAAGAATGAACTACTGATATATTCCACAACATGAAGGAAACCCAAAGATATCAGGCTGAGTAAAAGGCGATGTACACACTACATAGTTTTACTATGTGATTATATAAAGTTCAGAAATATGCTAAACTAATCAATAGTGGAGGAAGTCAAATCAATATTTGTGCCGTTTTATAACACAATAGAGTAGTGGGTTATATGGTATATTCATTTGTCAAAATTTGTGGAATACAGATTAGATCTGTGTCTTTCAC
Source organism: Canis aureus (assembly GCF_053574225.1). Classification (NCBI taxonomy): domain Eukaryota; kingdom Metazoa; phylum Chordata; class Mammalia; order Carnivora; family Canidae; genus Canis; species Canis aureus. The sequence continues at coordinate 8,415,682 of NC_135627.1, forward strand.
TTACTGTAAGGCATATCTTTATTAAATTATGTATGGAAAAACCTTGCAATATAGCTGAAAAAAAATTTTAACCCCTGGGCAAAGCATTTTCACAAAATATTAAAAAGTAACAATTCATTCAGCAAATATTTACTGGATACCTTTTAAGTGACAGAAATTGCTTGGAGCACTTATGAGACATCAGTGAACCAATTAGACAATGATCAGTGCCTACATTTCAGTAATTGAGAGAAAAATAGCAAAAGAGAAAAAATTTTAAAAATAACTTAGTCTAAAGGGAGAAGGTGATAAAAGCTGTAGAAAAGTAAAAACACACAGTAAAATAAAGTGAATTCTTTGTGCTGTGCAGGGGAGCAGAGGACTGGACTGAATTTTCAATACAGTGTCCAGGACAAGTCTCATTGAGAAAATGAACTGCATATCAACGAAGACCTCGAAGACCTTATTGGATGGAGTTGTTTCCCATGTGAATATTTGGGTAAATGGCATTCCAAAGAGAAAACTGCCAGTACAAAAGTATCGGGTGGGAATGTGCAGGGAATGCATGAGGAACAGCAGGGAGATCGGTGCTAGTGGTATGGAGTGATCCAGGTGGAGCCAAAGAGGAAGAGAAATCAGAGGTCAGTGGAGTCCAGATCTGCAGTGCCTTGGAGGTCATTCTAAGAACTTAGCCTTGAGTTGGAAGGAATCACAGTTGGGGGGACATGGAAAAGAATGGAAATCTATTGTTAGCAGGTGGGGATGAAAGTGGACATGTTCTGAATATAATTTGAAAGCAAAGCTTGGAGGATTTGCTGAGTAATTAGATACACAGTATGAGAGAAAGAGGTTAAGTTGATTTTCAGTTTTCCAATCTACTGAAGGCTGTTGGTAGAGCAGATTAAGAATAAAGAGACAACTATAGACCACATACAGCAAGCCAAGGTGAAGGCATCACTCAAATGTGAGTTATTCCTCTCCCACCAGTTTAGGTCATAATGGAAAAAATAAGAGTAATCTATAAAGAGTAACGGATTTCAAGTAAGAAAATTTTGCTTTCAAAAATTGTTTCTAACAGGCAACACTGAGTGATGTTGATGAAATGACCTCACTTCCCTATCCCTAACTCGCTTCTGAACAAAAGGAAGGTAATACCCTCCCAGTTGCCTCCCTGATGACAATGACAGGGAATAAACAGAAAGATAAAGGAAAGCAAAAGGTAGAACAGAAGTGTTTAGAATTGAAGTTTTCTTGGTAGTCAACCCTAGATTCTTCCCCCAGTTAAAAAAAAGGGGGGGGGGAGAGGGGTGCAAAACCTCATTCGAAATATTGAAGACTATTGGTCCATAGAGAAGTAGGGAACTCAGCACCCTCAAATTGGCACATTCCATGACTGTACTTCCAGAATTGTCATAAAGTTCTTAGATACATCAGCAGAGTTCTGTCTTTGTATAATTTCTATTTCTGCATTGAGTTTTGTTCTAACTTCTATTCTGAGTAAACATAACCTCCTTTATCTAATAAACACAAACATTTCAAAACAGCATCCTAATCTCATCTACCCTTTAGCTTTCCATACCTTGATTCCCTCAGACGCACCTCATATACTATTGGTTCTAAATCCTCTGTGGCCAGTCTGTCAGATCACATGGATGGACTCTTGTGCTGGTTCAGCTTGGGGTCAATAGAAATGAAGCTGTAAATGTTCTTGTGCAAGTCTTTCTGTGGACCACATATTCATTTATCTTATGTAAATACCTAGGGATTAAATACTGATGTCTTAAGATAAGTGTATGTGTCCTTTCATAAAGTATTGCCAGAATTTTTCCAAAGTGCTTGTACTATTTTACATTCTCTTATGTATGAAACTTCCAGTCTGGGGTGAAGCAGAGGTAGGGACTGATGAGCACAACCATGAACAGTGTTCTGGGGAGGTGAAAACTGCCTATAGCTTTATGTGGGTCTTGTCTCCATGCATGCAAGTTATTAGTCAAGACTCAGCAAATGTAAGCTTTTCTGCACATTTCATCATTTGTAAAATTTATATCAATAAAAAACTGTAAACAAATACTGAACACCAGCTAAAGATACCCTTACTGAAATATTTGGGGTGACTATACTAATATCTTCAGTTTACTTTGTAATGCATAAAAAAAAATTGATGGGTGGACAGAGGGTTGGTTGCATTGATAGGTATCTAGTAAGCAAGTCCATCAAATGTTAATGATACAACTTTATAGTAGGTATACAAGTGGCCACTGTAAAAATGTTCTCCACTTCACAATGTGTTTAAAATATTTCAAAATAAAATTCTAGGAAAAGAGAATAAAAAGTAAAACATTTGCCTACCATAGGAACCAGATATCCCACTCATGAAATGAAGGAATATGTCTACACAGAAACTGTACATGACTGTTCAAAACAACTTCATTTATAGTTAAAAAAAATAGAGGCAACCCAGTTGTCCACCAGGAGGTAAGTATGATGAGCAGAAGATGGTACAGCCATAGGATGGACTGCTTCTCAGCAGTGGGACAGAATGAATTGTCAGGACCACACATGGATGTATTTGGAATAATTCTGTTGTGTGGAAGGAGTCAGAGCAAACAAAAATAAGTGTGTGTGTGGTGTGTGTGTGTCCACTTATATAAAATTATATATAAAATTATATATAAAATATAAAATTATATAAAATTTTAGAAAATGGAAACAAATTCCAAGTGAAGCAGAATAAGAGCTGCCTGGGAAGGATGTGGGGGGAGTGGGAGGGAAGGGAGGGAAGGGAGAGACCATTACAAATGGAAACAAGGAGGCATTTATGCCTGATCCTGATGATAGTTTCACAGTTATAGACATGCATTGAAATCTATCAGATTTTACAAGTTAAATAGATAGTTTAGTATATATCAATTGCACTTCAATAAAACTTTTTTTTTAATCCTCAAAAAAATCCTGTGATTCTTGAAATCATTTCTGCTCCCATGGCTTTCGGCCATCTTTTAAATGAGTCAGGAAGACCTAAGCACGGTGTTGTATTCACAGTGGAGAACACAGGGTTGGTTTTCTCCTTGATCTACAAGTTCTACTCCTATATGGACTCAACTACTATTATTATTTTGGTGGTATTGACATACCACTAGTGTATAGTGTAACTAGAGCAAAAAAAAATTCTCTTGACTCCTTTCAATTTTTATTTAAAACATGTACTGCTATTAAATCAGGTCATAGCGATCATACTGACTTGAATTTTGCAGGTGACTTTTTACTTCAAATGCAGAATTGACATCTTACATTGCTCAATTTGTAATATTGTAAGTCATTATTAGAGCCCATTTTAACATTTGTGGGCCTTTATACTATAATCAAAGTATTAGCAATCTTTTGTGATTTCACTGCATAGAGTTGACAACCATTTTTTATTTTTTCTTCTGATTTGCTATGGTATACCTTTTATCCCAGTGACGTATTCCTCCCAAACCTGGAAGGTTACATCTCCCACTTCCCTTCACCTATTTTGCTCATGACCATCAGTGTATTTTCTGTATTAATAGGGTAGATTCTGCTTTTTGTTTGTTTGCTCATTCATTCGCTTTGTTTTGTAGATTTCATATGTAGGTGAAATCATATGGTATTTGTCTTTCTCTGACTGATTTCACTTAACACAATGCCCTCTAGGTCCGTCTGTGATGCCACAAATGGCAAGATCTCATCCTCTTTGATGACTAATACTCCATTGTATATATACTACATCTTCTTTATTCATCTGTTAATGGACACTGGAGAAAGACAGCTGTTTTGAAGTGGAATAAGTGACAGGTATATGGAATATAAAACTGACAACTCAGAAAAAAATTAAAAATAAATCTAAATCAGTTCTTGCAATGTGATAAAATCTTTTACTATGAAATTATGATGCATCACTGTATTGTATGTTATTCTCTACCTAATCTTTATATTTTGATAACTGAATAGTTTACTAACAGCCAGGATCACTGAATATGTAGGGAATGGTGATGCAATAGATAACTTTAACAAATACTATTCCTTAAGTAAAGAAATGATCTGTATTATGAATGTTTGCCATGTGACACTGGTTGAAACTGACTTTTCATTTGTTCTTAGAAAGTGATGGCTAAACAAAAAAAAAAAAAAAAAAGAAAGTGATGGCTGTCATTTGTGTTACTCTTTGGTTATCACTACTTGCTGATGCTGCTAGTCTGTTCTAGTAACAGTCATTATATTTTTGTGTACTTATTTACACCCCAAGGCTATGTGGAGAAAATTCTGTGCATTCCTTATTAAATAACAAGGACGTAGGTGAGATAAAAACCTAGTTGCTGGATGATTTTTTTTTTTTAACAACGTTAAGACAAAAGAAACAGTGGATTAAAAAAGCTGAAATTGCTACATTAAGTAGAGGACAAAAACTGTTTAAAGAAAAATAGCATGCTTCCTGCCTTGGCAGATTAACATAAACTAAAACTATAACATATGCATGAGCCATCTCCATGCAGAAAAATATGTTTATTTAGGTCTTCTTAGCACGGACAACAGTACAGCTCATGACAAAATACTCTATGTCTGCTATTAAGCTCAGAAGAAGGCATTAAAATTATGGTATGGTATTAAACTCATAGTATTTTAGAAATAAAGTATAAAAGTAAACTGAAGTGCAAATAAGTTCAGTTGAACAAAAGTGATAATCCACGAGATAAAGAACTATAGTGAATGAGTCCATCCCAAATCCAAGTCTGATAAAAGAAAGTGAATATTTATTTTTGGTTACAGTGCTCAAATTCAAGTGACTTTTAGTCTTCTTTTGATTGTGTGAGATGCTCCTGTGTGAGATGCAAATGAAGTTATAAGTTGTCAAACTCTCTTATTCCCTAGTGCAGCTAATGGTCTACTAAGAGGTTCAAAGAGGCTCACTTGCCATGTGACTAATGTTATTTATGGGAGCAAATATCTTTTAGCTCTTTACCTTCATCATTAGGTCAATATGAATAATGATGAAAACATGTTAGGTTCTTTTCTGACTGCTAACTAGCGCACCTTTCAGTAATCTTCATAACTGAAAGACTCAATGTTTCTGGAACATCCTATGTTTAATAGAAAATATGTCCTTTGTATAAACATTTTTGGATGAAAGTGTGTTTGTTGTTTTCAAATAAAGCCAATAATATAAAGTGCATATCATCAACTGAGTTATTTGTAACCACAATTATATTTCTGTTGTATGCTTCTAGCAAAAGAAATTCAAAATTATAGTATAAGTTGCATTAGAGAAAAATTATATCTGTCAGAATCATCATCTATCATATCTCTGAAGTAGCTGCTGTTGAAACCACTCAGAGACCAATATTGTACTTTTCATCCTTTCTGCAACAGATATAGTGACCCAGTTCTCATTATTTGTTTAGTTTGTTGCCAAAAGTCTTCACAAATCACCTCTTTCTGATATTCTCTTCTGTCATTCTCAGGGAGTTGTAGGGAGTCAGGGCAGAACAGAGCACAAGACTTTGTTAGATGTTGTAAGTAGAATAAGGAGTTTTCCACCTCCTTTCTCAAGGGAAGAAAGGAACAATGTGACTTTCACCAAAAATGTGTGATATTAGCCATTTTCATAATTGGTCAATGATTCTCTTGTTGGATCAAGAAACTATTAGGAAAATGTCTTGTCTGGGCATTGATGAGGATCCAAGACATAGGCCCCCACAAGTCATGCTACATACATATGTTTGCTTTCAAAATTAGAACTTATACCTTCAAGAATGCCAAAGTAGGAGCTCTAAGAACACTATGTCTCAGGGACATCTTTGTGCACAGAAGGAAACAACATGACTCTGGGTTTGTGAATGAAAAATTAAGTGTGAAATCTGAATCATTGATTGAATGCTTTCCTTGGGCTGAATTGAAAAGAGGATGCTTTTTCTGCGTCCACTTTATTGTCTGGCTTCTAAGTGTGATTTTAGTAATAAAGACATTGGGGGTGACGATTGTAGGGAAATAAAATGTGACTCATTAACTACACTCCTCAAATAGGAAATCCATTAAATGGTCTGTGATATGTCATGCAGTAAATTAAAGAACATAGTGGAAACATGGTCCATCTGGTTTTATTACTCATCCTGTCACAAGTGTGATTAAATCAGTGAACCACATTTAGAATCAAAGGGTAGGAAGGAATACGAACAACTGTCAGATAAAATGGTGAGAAGTCACCATGGTTGTTGCTGTCCTTTGTGTGAATTAGAGGTGGGCACCCCATTTGGTAGGATGCAGCCCAGAGAGGATAGATAGATAGACTTTAAGATGTCAGACATTCTCATTTAATACATGATAGTACCCACAATCTCAAATTTTAGCTAAGGGCACAGGTTATTCTGAGAAAAGTGCTTAATAGTCCATAAATTCTTCTCTACCATTCATGATTCAATTAAGACAACAGACAATGAGAAAAAGTAGTTAATAGTCTAAGAGGATTATAAACACTGAACATGGGAAGGTCAAAGAACAAAAAAGGTCACATACGATCACTGAGATTGGAAAGACATCATTGGGGAGCATAGAAGCATGTCACAAAGGAGGTCAACGGCATTCTCCATGAAGGAAAGGCATGAGTGGCAAATCAGAAGTAGAAGTATGGGAGCACACTCTAAAAGTATAAATAATCCAGTTTGATTAAAAAATGTACATCAAAATGTAGAAGGCCAGAGAGGTCAGAGAGAACACTGAATTTCAGGCGAGGCTGTTGGTTTATCCTTTATTCCTTTGATAATAGAAGGTTTGGGGAGGTGACACAAACATAATTAGGCCTTAAAAATGATTCATCTTGGGTCAAGAGAGGAGATAACCTAAGACTATTTTGCAATCTTCCTGGGAAAATGTAATAATGAAGATCAAGCTTCGAGGGACGGCAGGAAGATAAAGGAAGGAACAGACGTAGGGGGTGTCAGGCGCAGGACTTTATGAATGAGAAAATGCAAGACTGGAAGGTGGGCAAAACTTGGACATGACCAAGAATCAAATTTATCAGGTAAATTACATTAGTATCCGGTGATAGGGAAACAGGGATTAGAAAATACGTTTGGGAGAAATGATGAGACAGATTATAGGTAACTCTGTTGTAGGCTAAAGAATGTCAAAGAAAACTCCTAAATGGCTTATAGGGTAAAAGAGTTTAGCTCTGGAAGCTGACTGCCTGTATTCAGACCTGGGCTCATCCACAGTATAACCCCTGGCAAATGACTGACCTCACCTGTCTCTTCTTTAAGATTAAGGGCAATAGTATATGTGTCTCATGTTCCTTTTGTTGTGCTTTTTGAGTCTTAAATGGATTAATGCATGCTAAGTGCTTCAAATAATACCCATCTCATAGCAAGCCCTTAATAAATGCCAGCTATTAATATTGCCATTACTTCTTAGCTGGAGTTTAACTACCTTTTCCTTTAACATATTCTTCAATCTAGCTTACTTTTCTCTTACCAAACCTATTCTATGCATCCTCTGTGAAATGGAAAATGGTTGTTCATATTGTTCTCCAGTACAGTCCTGAATATAAATTATTTTCCATGCCTCCTAACTGTGATATTTCTACTTTTTAATAAACTCTGTGACGTTTTTCCTTGTACACAAAACTAATCTAATAGAATACATTTCCCTAAAACTATCCATATAACTACTAATGCTTATTGCTCAAAAATATTGCCTCAAAGCTTCGTAACATAGTGCTGCATTTTACCTGAATAAATGATACCTTTGTTGCAAAAGTAATTCCTGTAAAAATAATGTTTAATAAAAAGCTTATTAAAACAGATTTTCCCTAGAAAATGAAAATTAAAGGGGGATAAATATATATATTTTTACATACATAAATTGATTGCATTAGGGAGCTAGAAAAATTACTCACATTTTATAATCCTATACTCTGTATTCCTATGTGTTTGTCTCATGTGTAATCAGTGCTGTGACCACATTAATTTTTATGCATATGCAGATCGCTCTTCATAATCAATAAGATGTCACATCTAGAGATCACAAAACTAATACAGCCCTTCTATTGTATTTTTTCAATAAAATCCGGGCCCTCTATCACTCTTGGTACCTACACAGAATTTCTATTGATGTTGCTAAGAGAAGTGCTCATGAATCAAGCCCACTAAATGACACATAATAACTAGGAGACTGAATTGCTCCAGGGATTAGGAATGGGCCTCTGACCTACAGGTCAACGATTTGAATCCAGACTCAGTTAATAGTAGCTAAAAATTGCTGCAATCTGATGTCTGATTGACAGCCAATGGAAGAGGACCTGTAGTCTCTGTAGAATTCCAAGTTAACAGGTGCCAAATCACAGAATCCCAAAAACAATGGCCAAGTTAAAAGGTCAAAGATTAAATTGTGTGGAAATCTAGCAACTTTTGATCAGCAGAGGAAGCCTCTGCAGGACTTACTGGATGTTGATGGAGCAATATATCCTTTCCATTTCACACGTACAAGAGACCGCTTCCCTCTGTGACAGCATCAGCAGACAGCACGACAACATAGCAACTGAGAAAATTAAATTGTGTATATGCTGAAAAATGTTTGTGTGCCTCTGGGTTTATATGAATTTCATTTTAAACGTAACTCCTATAATAGAGAGAATGCAGTATTTGCATAGAACTTACGTTGATGTACAAAAATAAGCTTTCTTTGCGTGCACACACACACACTTGCACACACACCAGTGATGTTCACCATGAAATGATGAAAAGAAGATCCTTCACAGATTAAAAGTAAATGAATGCTGGCTTTGTAATTTAATGAATACTTTCACTGTTACTACATTTTCCTATTGATGTCATAATAAAGGCTTCCCTCACAGGTGAGAGTCTCACTTTGGATCTCTTTAAGAAATATCTCGGTGGTGTTATCTTTACAGCGTTGTATTCATAGGTGATCACAATGTTTGAGCATTGTTATATAGAATGAATACTTTCCAGTATTCTTTGGAAGCTGCGTATATCCATGTGTTGAAAGGGTGTCATCAGATCAAATTTTTAATAATAACTTGGGAAGGTAATTAGGTATCACTCCTCTTTGAAAGTCAGGACATTTACAGAGTGTTTGCAAATTCCTAGTACAACCTTAATTTTTAATCGATGTAAACATATTCATGATAAGAAAACTGAAAAATACATGATTATTTTTTAAGATATGATTTGGAGGAAATTCAAGTCAACATTTTACATATATAAATCAGGAAATTACTGCAACTGGAGAGTATTTTCAAACTGTTAGAATATGAAACGACGTTATATATCACAAGAAAGTTAGAAACTTTTACCTTGTAACTTTTGCCTTGAGCAGACCTAAAATTATTTCACAGTACAGATTGTTAACAACCTTATACCATTTTCAGATTATGCTTGGGACTCTAAGTTTATAAGCAAGCTATTTTTACATGGCCTCTACACCTTTTGCATAAACCTGTTTCTTTAAAAGAAGAATCCAAAATTAGAAACTACCCATTTTAAAATTATCCATATTTATATCTATGATCAAAATTATGATGTATCATGTATTTGAAATTATTCAAGGAATCTAAAGAGTTCCCCTGCAGCCTGATTATATGACTTGGTGAAACATTTTCTGTATTATAGTGGTGAAAAAAAAAAGAAAAAATCATTAAAATATGACATGTTTGAAAATTTAAGTTCAGTAATATTTCTGGCTCTACCTTGTTTTGATTACTTCTCAAATGACATTAGAAATGACTCACTTTACTTTTTATGGTGTTCTAAATCATCTTTGCTTTGCTGACATAAAAACTCTTTGCTTTCCTAGCCTCTTAATAAGATGATTTATTTGTAGTAAGACCAGGAAGATAAGCCCACAGATGCTATGCCCCCCCATGCTTTATAAGTGGTTTGCAAAAGGTCATATGCCATTGACCTTTTAGATGACTGGAAGAGCTGATCTCACAAAGAGGCCACTTTTCTATCCTTGATTGAAATGAAGATTGCCTTTCTCAACTAAAACAATGCGAGTGGATGACTGTTAATATGTTCAAGAACCTGTCGATTTTTCACATACAGAAATTTTAAAACTCTTCAGCCCTAATACTAGCCTTTTTCTTCCTGACAATAGGTGAAATTTTTCTCCTGAAGTTGAGTCACCTGTAAATACAAACAAATTCTTTTTTTTGAAGTACAAAATATCAATAGTTGCATCTAATGCTTAAGCACTTTCAGACTTGTTATTGGTATTTTTTTATTTACTTGTCCATTTAACCTAAACTCCACCTCATTTCAGAAAGGCTTTAAGGTGGACTATAGAGACATATATATTATAATAAGACAAATGGCACAAATCCAACAGACAGACAGATAAAAAGAATCACAGTCAAAAAGGAAAATTAAAGAAGTAGAAATGGCAAACTTACATGCATGTCAGTGATAAAAGCTTGGTGTATGTATAACGATATATATGTGCACATGCACACAGGGGCATGCAACACACACACATACTATTGGCTCGGGGTAGTGAGGCCTTCTCAGCTCTCAGTTCTGGGATACATTAATCCTTGGGGCCTATTTTAAATGGGACGTTAATTGATAAAATTGGTGACATTCTCAACAACATCACAGCACAAGCCAGTAACAGCATCAGGAAGTGATTCTTTGCCACATCCTTGGAAGAAGGTGAAGGCATACTTACTCGCTCAGCTCAGCTCAGCTCACTGAGGGCAGCTCTGGGGCAGGAAAAGAGTTAAAGCACCAATAAACAATTAATTGATTGTTATTTAGACAAAAGTTTAAAATCCAGCCTGATAAATCTTAAATATCTGTATGCTCCAAAATGAGCTGAGTGGAGTCTTAAAGGTTTGGCAGCACTTGCAGATTCTAAGTATGCAGAGAAGAGAGAGATGGGTCCCTTGTGTTCAACAAGCACCACGAGACTCTGGTGCAGGGCTTCCAAGGATCATCTTTGAAGAAACACTGATAAATAGAAGTGATGTTCTCAAACCTGCCATCTAGTCTTCCAGAATATTTTTTCTAGCAACTGGAACGGGATTTTGGGGGGAAAAATGGATAACAGAGTTTCCAAGTTACAGTCTGGGAAATAGGGACCTTATAAATTAATGAAAGCTTGATACAGTAGCTGTAGATAGGAAAATAACAATCTAAATCAGGGAATGTAATTTCCTACTTTATTCTGCTCAGTCACACCTGGAATATTAGGTTCATACTTTTGATGCCATATTTATAAAGGATATTGATAATTCCTTCAACATACTCCACAAACATTTTCTGACCAACCTAATACGACTATGGTCCTGTGTGTATTTCTGGAATTGAGGCATGTCCATGGGAGCAAACTAAATGAGGCAATATGGAATGTGCTCCTTGAGATGCATGTACAAAAGTGCAGCTTTCATTTCAGAACCATAAGCTCTGGAGCCAGAGTCACTGAATTTAAAGGACAGTTTGGCCACTTAATAGTTACGTAGACAATTTATGTGATTTCTCTGAACCTTGGTTTCCCTGTAATTAAAATGGGAATATGGTTACTACCCACCTCATAAGGTTTTTACGGGGGGAAGTATTTTATATTTGTATTGCACTTAGAATATTGCTTGCCATATAGTAATCAGCCAATTACATTCAAGCAATATCTGTTAAAAGCTTGAGAAAAATACTAGCCCATCATCTTAATAAATCTGATAAGGTAAAATTTTTACAATTCACTTTAGGAACTATCCTAAACAATTCAGTATGTATTTGACTTCTCAATTTAGAATAGGATTCAAAGAATATTATGGACCAAATATGTACCACTTCGATGCTTTGCAGTTTGAGATACTTTAATAGATGTCCATTCATTCTCACTTCAGCTTAGCATTTGTTACTTATCTGATATCTTGCATTATTCTAGGAACCATAATAACAATGAATAAGTCAGAATTCTTCTCATTAATTAGCTTTAACTTGCAATTTTGAAGATTAAATTGACATGTGAATGCGAAGTTATTTAGCAATGTAATTTTTTGCAATACTAGGTGTAAACAGAGGGGTGTTGAAGAAGTCTATGAGTTTGTAGATTGAAGCTCCAGTAATGGGATAGACAATGGGGTGGGGAGTGTCAGTGAAAGCTCCTTGAAGAAATGGTCCTCATTTGAAAACCAGAAGGTGATCAGAAGTGAGCCTGTTGACTTACTGGACTCAACCCCTAAAGCAAAGTCACAGAGTGAGGAAGACCACGGCATACCTGAGTGACAAGAGCGACCATGCAAGGTGGGGAATAGAGGAAAAAGGTGATGAGAATTTAAATGGGTGTTCAAATTGTGCAGTCTTGCAAATCCTACAATTAAGCATATCATTTAAAGAATTAGGTTATGGGATTTCAGTCTGAGGAAGTGAGAGTTCTGTAATCTACAAAATATAAAGAGGTGAGATCATAACACCAAAGTCATTAGAAAACCACAGTGAGCAAAGAACAAAAGCCTTGAGATAAGGTATCACTAAGCTTGAGTCCAGATTCTGTCACTTCCAAGTTACAGATTTACTTAACCCATTAAAAATTTATGGAGTATCTACAGTATGCAAGACACTGTGCTAGGATCCAGTGAAAGCAATTTTAAAGGGAAGGAGGGTAAAGACAAGGAGGAGCAGGAGGAGAAGGACCTGAAAAAGAAGAATAAAGGAAAAAAAAAAAAAAACAAGCTCTGATATCATAGACTTTGCAGTTAACTGGTAAATGCCACCATTGCTTTAACAAACTATTACCCTATTGAACATATAATTACAAATGACACATGCACTAGAAAGTAAAGAAATGAATAGCAAAGAGATTAGGAAAATCTTTCAAGATGAAAGGAAAATTGAGCACACATCTAAAGGATGACTAAAACTCAATTTGGCTAAAGCAGGAGTGACACAATGTTGAGCTACATAATTAATAATTCAAAACAAGTGAAAATGCTTTCTAGTGGAATTTGTAAACATGCTTTATTGCAAAATAATAGCCATTCATTGTTTTAACTTCTCCACCAATATACTAGAGGATAAAGAAGAAATTATAAATCACCCCACATTGCAACTCTTTGGAGTGGTCAGATTTTAACAATAAATATACTTTCTTTAACATATTTCTTGATTGAATTATCAAAAACTATTAAGAGTGTGGGGTTTTTTCTCTATGTATAAACCCATAAGTTAACCTGTTATTGTTTCAATAAAATATGAATTTCCTGGGTCAGAGATAAAGGAATTGCTACTCCTGGCATAGCAAGTAATGTGAGCATGATGACAGTGTCAGTTCCCCAAGCCCAAAATCTCATGGGGATAATGCAGTCGGACCTTAACAGAAGCCTATAAATGCAGTGGTTGTGTTATAGGAGAACACTGAGCTTGGGAGATATGCCACTTTTGTAACAAGCAGAAGTTTATTCTTTGTTCAGGAAGAAATCACACATTGAACACTGAATATCTCAGGATCTCTCACTGCAAACATAGCCTTAACCAATGGCCGATTGTGACAACAGGGTAGACCTCGAGGACATTATGCCAAGTGAAACAAACCAGGCAAAGAAAGACAAATAACTGCGTGGCATCACTTCTACCTGGAATTTAAAGGGAAAAGTGTCAGATTGATAGAAACAAAGAGTAAAAAAGTAGTTGCCATGGGCTGGGGCTTGAGGAAATAGGGAGACATTGGTAAAAGTGTACAGATTTTCTGCTAAGATGAAAGAGGTCTTAAAAAAAAAAGAAACACAGATAAGAAAAAGGAAATAGCCTGGTAAAGATCAGGAAACTATATATTCTTTTTTTTTTCTTTTTTTTTTTTTTTTTTTTTTATTCTTTATATTCTTGGCATCCCCAGTAAAAACGTGTAGGGTGACAGGGTCTGAGGCAGACTGCCTCATTCAAATGTATCTCATGGCAACACAAAAAATGGGCCAATGAGTAGAGATAATATATGCATTTAATTACTTAGATTCTTTTTTTTAATTACTTAGATTCTTGAAGAAAAAAGTAACAGTAGAAAATTGGCAATATTTTGGTCATTTATTTGTTAATATGGAAGTATATTTGATTAGTTGCAACAGGAAGACACTTCTGAACTTTTGATTCTGAAATTAGAACATGAACTTTATTTTGAGGCAAGTAGACCTAGTCAGTGTAATGGCAGTGATTACTTATTACTATCTAATTTCATGTGGAAAGTATTGCATGTTTTAGTAATAAAACATACCTAATGTACTGTTTTTGGTTGAATTTTGTCCTCCAAAAAGGCATAAAATCCTAATCTCTAGTACCTGTGAATATGACCTTATTTTGGGTATAGTTTTCTTCCATAAGTAATTAGTTAAGATAAATTCAGGTTGGATTAGAGACCTAACTCCAATGACTAGGGAATTTATTAAAAGGCCATGTAGAAATACAGAAACACACACACAGGAAGAATGCCATGTAATGTATGGAGGCAATGCTGTGTCTATAAGCTAAGGAATGCCAAGGATTGCCAATAACCCTTGGAACCTTGGAGAGGCAAGAAAGTTTCCTCCTCAAGAGATTTCCAAGAATCCTGGCTCTGTTGACACCTTGATCTTAGACTTCTAGCCTCCAGAACTGTGAGAGAATAATTTTTTCTTCTTTTAAGCCATTGCAGTAGTTTTTACAACAGGCTTAGAATTTATAACTATAAATATGATCTTTTTCTTCTATTCCAGTAATCAAATATATATGAATGATATGTATCAATATATATGCACAGACTTTTTTTTTTAATTTTTTATTTATTTATGATAGTCACAGAGAGAGAGAGAGAGAGAGAGGCAGAGACATAGGCAGAGGGAGAAGCAGGCTCCATGCACCGGGAGCCTGATGTGGGATTCGATCCCGGGTCTCCAGGATCGCGCCCTGGGCCAAAGGCAGGCGCCAAACCGCTGCGCCACCCAGGGATCCCTATGCACAGACTTGTAAAACAGATGATTGCCTTCCTTTGAGTGCTGTCCCTCCCCCAAAATTGACACTGAGACAAGAATTTTGATGCAACCACTGTTTTTGAGAGATGATCCCAGGAAGCAGGGGTAAGTGAAACAGAGAATACAGGAATCTCTTTAAGGCTGAAGGTACATGATGAGGTTATTGCTGGGGGCACCCAGGAGTCAGTCCTATGGCTGTCTGATCCTTTCTGTGAAAGTCTAGCAGAGTTTGTGGAGAGGATCTGCATGAAGATGTGAACTCCTGCTATTTCTCCTACCCTAGGGATTTTGCCCTGGTCCACCAGCCCTTACTCAGCCTTCATCAGTCTGGAACCTAGTGTAGCTGAAATTTTGTCAAGGTCAACCTGTTGCATCTATAACAGGTGAATACACATTCGACTCCCCTCTGTCCCTGTAGGCACCGGTCTCTTACATTTTCTTTTTTTTTTTTTTTTAAGAATTTAGTTTATTTATTCATGAGAGACAGAGAGAGAGAGAGAGAGGCAGAGACACAGGCAGAGGGAGAAGCAGGCTCCATGCAGGGAGCCTGACGTGGGACTCGATCCCAGGAGTCTGGGATCATGCCCTGGGCTGAAGGCAGGAGCTAAACCTCTGAGCTACCCAGGCTTCCCTCTCTTAGATTTTCTACCTGCTCTTTTCTGTGCAGTCTCAGCTCTCTTATAGGTTTGAAAAAAAATAATAAATTTTCTGTTAGAATGGAATGTCTTTTCCATTGTAAGCAGAGATTCTGCTCCTTTCAACTTTCTATATCCCAAGTACGAAAACCACAAATCCTAGACTCTACTTAATATATTCCATAATTGCATTTTTATTTATTTTAGGTGTCAGTTACAAAATATCCTAATGCCCTCCTCCAGTATACATTTTAAAAGTAAGTTAACAGTTAATGTGAAACAAACATGTAACACATGAATTGTATCAGTAGATAACAGTTGTTTTATATCAGGCAATTATTTTGCAAATTAATCTTGCAAATCTGATTTCAGCCCTATTTGGCCATAAAATTTATTTTAGATTATGAAATTTCAGTAGTTTTTTTATAAAACAAGGTTAATGTCCTCTAGTTAAGTCCATCACACCCCCCACATTTTGTCTAGAAGGTAAGAAGATAACCATTTTTTTAATAAACATTGATATGTCAACTTGCCCTACAAATAGATTATTTTTTTTAAGATTTTATTAATTTATTCATGAGAGACACAAAGAGAGAAAGAGACAGAGACACAGACAGAGGGAGAAGCAGGCTCCTCACAGGAAGCCTGATGTGGGACTCAATCCTGGACCCCAGGACTACGACCTGAACCGAAGGCAGGCACCAAACTGTTGAGCCACCCAGGCATCCCTACAAATAGACTCTTAGGAATCTGGAAATAGACAAAAATAAATAGTTTTATATTCACATATGTATTACAAGAACATTATAACTGTATATTACTACTGATAAGACATTCACTTTTAATTTCTTCACTAACACACTTAATCCATCTGCCTTGACCTAGGCACACTCCAGTGCCATCACTATTCATGTGACTAATACACAAATGTTATGAATATATTTTTCTCCATTAAAGACTCTGGTGGCCCTCAAAACACATTCTGCTTTTCTAAATACAAGCACAAGTATGGAAGGATGTCTATGACATAAAAATTTTAATATAGTTGGCTTTCAGACACCAAGGTTTTAGTATCAGAGGAGGGAAGAAAGTTAAACAGATGTTTCTACACAAGCATCAGAAAGTGGACATGAATGCAACAGTGTAATTTAACAAAGTCCCCTTATGATCCCCAAACTTCTCCATTTGTCCCAAATAGCTGTTAACAAGATTGTATTTAATAATAATAATAATAATAATAATAATAGTAATAAAAAAGCCAATAATAGTCTATGCTATTGTAGTTTATAGTAAGAAACATATATTTGATCTCTCATTTTTGGCAAAGAGCTCCTAAAACCCTCGAGATTTACTAAATGATGAGATCAGTTAAGGTGTCTTGATACTCATAACAAAACTCTTTCAACACATCTGACTATGTTAATGAGGTGATTCTTGGAAAGCACCTATGGTTGAGGTCTGGTTGGTAGATCCAAGTATGTGATTAAAGGGTTGGAACTTTTGATATTCCTGCCTCCAAATTTCTGAGGGGGAATTGGGGCTAGAAATGGAATCAATCATAAATGGCCAATGATTCAATCAGTCATGCCTATGTAATATGATCTCCATAAAACCCCAAAGGGTGGGGTTTGGAGAGTTTCTATGTCGGTGAGTTAGAACACATCCATATGCCACCCCATCAAGACCCTAACTTCGTGAGGAGGTCCTTGTTCTAGACTTTGTTGTACATACCTTTTCATTGATCCTTTAATGTCCTTTGTAATAGACCAGTTATCTAGTGAACAACTGGGTCTCCTGAGCTCTGTGACTTACTGCAGCAAATTAATTGAACCCAAAGAGGAGGTTGTTGGAACCTCCAGTCTATAGCTGCTTGGTCAGAAGCACAGGTAACAACACGAATAGGCAATTGTTATCTATAGTGGAAAGGGTGGGAATCTTGTGGGACTGAGCCCTTAACCTTGGAATCTGATGCCATCTTTAGAGAGAGAGGGTCAAAAGTGAGTGGAATTGTAGGACACCCAGCTGGTGCCCCAGAGTCGCTTAGTGGTGTTGGGAAATACTGAACCACCAAGGACAGGAATTTGTCATCAGAATTGTACAGTCAATATTACTCTTTATCCTCAGTATCAAGGATATGAACTTCTCTTCCTTAGAATCTAACAGTTCATAGGAAAAGCTACATTTTAAAGTTCAACAATATATTATTAAGTTATATCATTTGCTGACTTCATGAAAATCTCATTATTTTCCACATTTAAAAATTTTTTTTTAATTTTTTTTCACATTTAAAAATTTATATCAATTTGATTTTGAGATTAATGCAATTATCTACTCACTGTTATTAAGAAAGAAATACCAGAACCAGTATTTCATAAAGGCTTATGGTCTTTTCAAAAATTCCTGGGACACTTGGGTGGCCCAGTTGATTGAGTGTCTGACTTTTGGTTTTGGCTAAGTCATGATCTCAGGGTCTTGGGGTCAAGCCTGTGTCAGGCTCTGCGCTCAGTGCGGAGTCTGCTTGAGATTCTCTCTCCCTCTCCCTCTGCTGCTCCCCCTGCTTCTGCTCTCTCTCTCTCTCAAATAAATAAATAAACCTTTTTAAAAAACTCCTGAAAACAGGTATTTTTAAAAATTATTATTTAAGGAAATTCAAAAAGAAGAGAACAAATTCTAGATATAAAAAAATAATTTTACTGATTAATAAAAGCCTTTACATGACTATAGATACAATATCTGTAGAGGTATTTTCCAGTTACAATATAGAGTGAAATAATAGAGTGTGATGATAAAACACAAAATCTTTTTTTTTTTAATATTTTACTGTATAGTAAGATAGTAAAAATTCAGTTATCATCTGGATTAAGCTTTTTCATCATTGGTCAGCTAGTTTTTATAATATAAACTTTATTTTCAAAAATATGAAATTTTTATTATCTTAATTTATTTTATCCAGTTTTAGTTGTCCAAAAATAGTAGTTTATTAAATAATAGTTTAACTTCAAATAACAGTATTGACAGATAATAGTGTGCATATTTTTAATAGTGTACATATATTAAATATTAATTTGGTCTCAGGAAAAGAAAAGTAGACACAGATCAATAAAAGCTTATGCTTTCTCCTCAACTAAAAAATAACAGAGCTCCTGGGAAATTCAGCTTCACCCTACATCAAGAATTAAATGTGAGCCCTGTAACTGTTTGATTCATAATGTTCATTTTAGCTTTATTTGGAAAATTGATCAAGGAAGAGGTAGCTACTGTCCAAACATCTTTTTTGTTTATTTGTTAATTTGTGCTTTTATGTAAGACAGTGAAGAACCATCTGCCTTGTACTCATGAGTTTAGCTAGTACGTTAGAGAACAAAGTCCAAATCCTTCCAAGAGGCTCTCTTTGCAGGAGCTTGTTCTCTGTCATTCCCCATGTGGCTTTTATGCTGAACTTCCAGAGTTCAGAAAAGAAAATTTAGAAAGTTATATTATTTTTAAGGTTAGAAAGTTCTCCTTATAGACATCTATTAAAACATGGGCATAATGTTGTTTAAATTTCTGGATACTACACACGTATAGTCATTATTTGAAAGGTCTTTGAGAAGTTAATAGGTAGTGAATAATTTGCTGAATTTTATGATCTATTATTTTTATCTATTCAAACATACTTTCAAACTACTTATTAATTAATTAATTTAAAGGTGTGAGCAAAGCCCCTATACATGTTATCACTGTACTATTTGTGCTGGGGTATATATCAACACATGATGAAATCTGTGCTGCTCATTCATTAGCTTGAGGAGAAATAAGTAGGACAGGTGCCTCAGGTAGTGATCAATACACCAGAATGTGCTATGTGAGTGAGGGAAGTAGAAGTAGAGATGGAAATGATGGTTCCCAAAAGGAAGCAATCCCCTCCTTTGAGGGATCAGAGAGTGTATCATGGCTGGGATGTCATCTGAATTGTGTTTTAACCCATTTGTAGAATCCTAACAAATAGAATAAGTGGGAAGTATTTTACAGGAAGGAGACACAAGATGAGCAAGGCCAATTAGCCAGGAAAAACAGATGAACAATGTGAGTTCAGAGATTAGTTGAGTTTGGTTGGAACAGCAAGAAATTTAGAACAGATTAGTGGGAAATGAAGCTGCTTGTGGATAGAGATGATTGACATCAATGCCCTCACCACTTCCTGAATCCGGGCATTTGCACCTCTGGTCTGAAAGGCTACAAAATGCCTTAATTTCCCTCTTTCCAGTGTGGTTCTTTACAATCTCTTTTTCATGTTTTCACTAAAGGTATAATACTAAATGACAAACATAAGCATGTCTTCAGTTATTTAATATTTGGTCTACACTCCTGATGAATAAGTCTACTGTCATGGCACACTTTGCAAGACCCTCCGAGGCCTGATAACCTACACCTGCCTAACACCATGCCTTCTGGTTTCTGGTCTGAAAGCTGCTCTGACACCCTATGCTCCACAGTACATATCTCAAAGCTACTTAGAGTTTAAAAATTGCCATTGGCACATTTACTTGCTTACTGGACCATAGGCTCTGCAAGGACTGAGATCATCTCTCTTCTTCATCATGCTCTATCCCTAACACTTTGCATTGTGACTGGTGTGTATTAGGCACAAAGATATTGGTCAATATAAAATGGATGGTGTGCTTTCATTCCTTTTTTATGCTGAATTTGAACTCTAGTGCATATTTTTCATTTTCAGCTCCTCTCCATTTAGAATAGCTACATTTCTTCTCACTATTGTTTTTGCCTCAGTTCATGATCTCCACACTGAGCATGGAGTCTCTTCAGATTCTCTCTCCCTCTTCTCCTCCCCCACTAGTGTTCTCTCTCTCTCTCCTCTTTTTATCTCTCTCTAAAATAAATAAAATCTCCTTAAAAAGTTATCAAGTGATGGAGATTTTCAGTTTTTAATGCAACCAATTGGCCCCAACACTCCAATGACTGTGTTGAATTTTTGATAAATACTTCTTAAAATATTATTTTGTGGATTCATGTATACAGGCAATATTGCTAAGCCTCTAAGAGCATGGTCTATTTCTGTAAAATATCACTAGTTCAATGATCTTGGCTCAGACAAGATGGCTGATGACGTGCAGACAGAGGTCGCTCAATATTTAATTTCCTATCAGTAACTCCTAGAACTTTCTTAGGTACTCATTGAATATATTTTAAAAAGAGATCAATTTCAAAGGCACTTCTTTCTACCTCTGGAACTCCATCCTCAGCCAGCATGATCCAGTACATAAATTTGAAGACCACCCTATGAGAAAGCATTGAAAAGGAATTTAGACTGGTGCAAGCTCTGTAGCACTGTTCCTCTATCACCTGAAGTCTGAAAATGAGGAACTGTGCTATGAGGAAAGGACTTATGTTCAAATTCATTTGTGTTCAAAATTGCTTCCCTCATGGCATACTGCTGAGTCTAAACTCATTATTTATCCCTTCATTTTATTTTTTTAAAAGATTCCTTTTTTTAAAGATTTTATTCATTTATTCACAAGAGACACAGAGAGAGTGGCAGGCAGAGACACAGGTAGTGAAAGAAGCAGGCTCCATGAAGGGAGCTCGATGAGGGACTTGATCCAGGACCATGGGATCATGACCTGAGTGGAAGGCAGATGCTCAACTGCTGAGCCACCCAGGCATCCTGGAACTTCATTTTCTAAAACTCTTCTGAAGGCAAGCTTTTCTACAGGATTTGCACATGGTACAACCATATGCTAAGACAAGGAAAGAGGGAAAATGCGTGCCATGTATCTCCTGGAATAGATGCCCTAGTGTGGGTCCACTGTTAGCCAAATTGGGAGTCAGCAAACTTTCTCATATTTCTCTATGAGTCGTGAGGCTTCACAAGCCAAAGAGCAAAATCAAGGCTATTATGTAGGTACTTATAGAACAAGAGACAAAACAAAGTTTCACTTTTTTTTTTTTTTGGAGGAAATTTAAATTGAGTAAGATTTTTTTTTAATTTTTAATTTTTATTTTTTGTAAAACAAGCCCACTAATAAGAAGAATAGACTTGTTTTTAAGGAGGATGACATTTCATTTAGCAGGGATTCAGAACTGGAGTTCCCTATAATCAAATTGATCACAAACATTCATGTAAAAAAAAAAAATCTTAGCTCACTGTTTACAAAGCCACTGGTGGTGCAGCTTTGGCCTGCAGGCCACAGTTTGCAGACCTATAAACCAGAGGAGAGCCAGAAGCACCTGGATTCCTCACTGTGAGTGTGTGTGCATATTTGTGTGTATGTGAAGCTGGTAGGTGACATGAAATCACTAAGTGAGGAAAGTAAATTTGGTATATTACACTCTTTTTAAAGAATTCCCAATTCTCATCCACTGTAGTGAGAAGATATTTTTAAAGAGCTGAATTCATTTTCTGTTATTACTGTAACTAATGACCACAGATTTAGTGGCTTACAAGAACACAGATTTATTATTTTACAGTTCTGACAGATGGAAATCCAAAGTCAGTCTTGATTGGGCTAAAGTCAGGGTGTTGGCAGAGCTCGCTTCTGCTGGAGGCTCTGAGGGGAGAGACTCACTTGCTTTCTCAGCTTCCAGAGGTCACTGAGTTCCTTGATGTGTTACCCCTTCCTCACACCACTCCGACTTACTGCCTACATCATCCCTTCTCCTATCACTAACTGATCATTCTGTCTGTCCCATATAAGGACCTTTGTGAATATATCAGGCCAGTCTGGAGAATCCAGGATAAGATAATTTTTAGATACTAAATTTAAAAATCCCTTTTACCCTGCAAGGTCCTATGTTCACAGTTTCGGGGGATGAGAATTCAGTTGTGTTCAGGTGCCATGGTTCAGCCCAACATGACACCCTTCTGCGTTTTATGCAATGTGCTGGTTACTTTATTCTGAATGGGC
This sequence comes from Canis aureus, assembly GCF_053574225.1. Classification (NCBI taxonomy): domain Eukaryota; kingdom Metazoa; phylum Chordata; class Mammalia; order Carnivora; family Canidae; genus Canis; species Canis aureus. The sequence goes on from NC_135627.1 coordinate 8,438,172, forward strand.
TTCACCGGCTTTCCTCAGCCACTTCAGATTCCACAAGTTTGCTAAAAATTTAAGTATTAATTTCTTCTAATCTCTTCTAATATATACAAGCAGTTTGCAGAGTAGTAATGTAGCTATCCAATATTGTATTTCTGAGTACACAGGAGTTCCATACTCATTTTCTTATTTAACTATCAGAACAATCCAGTGAAGTATGTGTTACTTCCTCATTTTACTTTCATATGGCTGTTCAACATCAGCTGACCACAGCTACTAAATCTGTTTGAATAGTAGTGTAGAACTGCAGTCCTCCTGATACTTCCCTGAAAACACAGTCCTTTTCTGAAATAATCCCAGCTGGAGCAACATGTTTGAGAAATCAGTGAAGAATGAATTTCATTGTTTTTTTCCAAATCAAATGCAGGAAATCAAGCATATGAAAATCATATTCCTCCCTCATCTTCTGAATGTAGATTAAGAAATGTTTATAGAAATAATTATGTAGAAAATGAACAGAGTTTTAAATTAATTTAATATAATCAGGTGGGCTCTCAGCTACCGTAGGTAGACAGGAAGAAGATAATTTGAGCAGATTAATGCATGATATTTGGAAAACTCTAAAGAGATTTGTTTCAGGATTGATTAGCACTTACCTTTAAAATAGAGAAATGTATTCAAATTTGAATTGTAAATTCCATCCTTATTTTATACTGCTACATAGGAAAGGTATTTATTCTATGGAACAGGAACGATTAGGCATTAAATTCAATAAAGATAGGAGTTCAAAAACTGTAGACTTTCAAATGTTAGTTTATTGGATAGTTGAGATTATTTCATATGCATGAAACCTAATCTGAATCAAAAGTATCAACCACTGAGAAAAAAAGCTATTCCATAAATCCTGTACTATGTAAAAAAGTAGAGTTTTTTAGAAATATGGAGATAAAAAGCTGTGGTTTAATATATAATCAGTGGCTTCATGCATGAGCAGGTGATCATTTGAACAACTCTCATTTGCATATTGTTAAATCGTTAGATGAATTGTTTAATTTTGCCACCCTATCTTTTTTTGTACATACAGAATTGGTGTATGTGAAAATTTTGACAGAAATATGGTTTTATTCCTGATGGAAGAACTGCTTGGAACATTTAGTGCTTAAAGGAAAATAATCCATTTTTCCAAGTACTAGAAATGTAATTTTTCCTAAAGGAGACAGAGGTCAGATTTCCCTTCTATTCACTTTGTTGCCTAATAAAGTGGAAACCAGCAAGGTTCCCAAAGCATCTTCACCAATTAAGGATAAGGAGAGGTTATGTAGCATCCTGAAGTGTAAAATAGATCTGTGAAAGCTACAACAGCAGCCTTAAGGAAGATCACACTGTGAACGTTTTGAGAATGAATTGTGCAAAGCATGATATATCAGGCAAGTAAATGACAATGACATTTAACATCCATAATCCAAATAGAAAAATGTTGTTTTGAGAGATCAGAAATGACCAGATTTCTCAAAGACTTTATTTTAGATATATATCAGGAAATGAAAACTACAAATAATCTAAGGAAAATTACCATTGATAATTCAAGTGAATTTGGAAAAAAAATCATAAATAAATGTTTAAATAACTGCTAGAATAGATAAACCCACTGTTGGTAGGAAAAAATACATTAAGGCACTAAAAAGAAAAGGACAAATTGACTATAAAGAATTCATAATATTTCTCTCAGTTAGTGGCCTCAAGAGAAAATGGAATCTATATTGCAAAATCAGAACAAATTGTTCAATAAGACTAGAAAAACATTCAAAATTATTACAGGAAGAAAGGAAAGACATCATAAATTTTTAAGTACTGGTTTATATTCTAAAATACACCCATACCTCAAGCCATTTCCACAAGTCCTGGGCTCTCTCTAAAGGCAAGGGCCTGAGGGTCGCACCCTGAACCTTACAATGTGTGAGTTAAAGTTCATCATTTCTACCACTGTTCACAAGTGACATTGATGGAGTACATACCATGAGCCAGACACTGGAGTGAATGGTTTCACATGCACTGTCTCATTTTTCTACGGCAATTCTAGGAAGGGTATGTCATAGTGGTCATTGACTAAAAAAGGAAGCCAAGTTTTATTGGGTTGCATTGCTTTGTTTAAAATTGCATATTTTGTAATAAGAAATCCAGGATGGAATCTATGATTATCTCATTCTAAGTGCTCTTTCCAATATTCAACTCTGTCCTCTAATAAGTGTGAAAAAGAAAAACATAGCCGAGTGAAACACAAGACAGGAGCCCACTGTGAACACTGGATACTGTTTGACCTGAGAGTAGCTAGCGAATGTATTTCCCCACAGAAGCACGTGAGCTCATGTGGCCAACTAGCACACTAAAATTTTCTTCATAGAAACTGTTTTATTCTTACACAAGTTCGAATGCCACTAGGATTTTTCTTCTTTCTGCATCAACCCAATAGAATCTGAAGTGTTCTTTAGCTGAATTTATTTTATTAAATACCTCTCCTGCACATGGTGGCTGTGGGATATGGCACCAGTCTCATTAAGTGAAAAACGATTCATTTAGGATCTTCGATCTGTGAGATAGTGTGATAAGCACCATTAGAAAAGAAAATAAGAATGACGCCTTTTTTATCCTTGAGATCTTAATTGTCCAAAGAGAGGAACAAGAATACAAATCAGTTGTATGTATGCACATGTAAGTGTATACATGCACACACGTGTGTAGTTTTGTTTTGATATTAAATTATTCCAACACTGTTTGAAGAAGCAGCTTGTTAAATGTTTGTCTTTGCTAAAGTACTATGGATTCATAGGAATGGCAGAGATCTTCTAGGATATTAATATTCTTTAGCAAGAGCATCATGTTCTAAAAGAGTGGATAGTAGAACAGAGATGCAAAAATCTAATTTACTCAAAGATTTAGTTTCATAAGTAAAATTCAGCACTAGAACTCACCTCTTCAAATCACTGTTCTGTAAGATTTCAATAGCACTCATATGGAGACATTAGTAATTCAACTAATTCTAAAAGGCTTTTTGTATAGAATAATGGTATGTCTTAGGATCTGGGAGAGAGATAGAAAATGCTTTCATAGGAATTCTATCTAGTATAACTTCCTATACATTTCAGGAGTTTTTATACTGTACCTACAGTACCGATTGACATTCATAGGCCTCTGCTTAAAATATTCTTGTGCTAATAAGCTCACAACCTCATAAATGACCCTATTCAACATGGGAGCTATACTATTGCTACAAGTTTTATCTTTATACTTAAACCTGAATCAACATAATTTCCATCTATTGGTTCTGAATCTTTCCTTTGGAATGATTGGGAAAATATCTAATCAAGCTTATGTGTCATCAGTTCAATATCTAAAAGCAACCAATCATGTTTTTCTTTTCTATACTCAATAGTTCCAGCATTTTCTTTCCAGACCTCCCCCTCATCACTACTACTCTTATTTGGATAGGTCCCAAGCAGCCAGCATCCCATTTCAAAATGCGGGGTCTACGACATTCTGACATGGCCTTGCTAAGTCAGAGAATGCTGATATTTTCCTTTTCATAGATTCAATCCCTACTGATGCAGGCTAAAATAGCATTCATCTTTCTGGCAGCCACCTCATGTGTTTTCACTTCTTGTCAATTTGAAAATGTAGATTTTTTTCACAGACCACATTTCCAAGTCACTGGGGAGGAGCCTCTTCCAGAGGGTGTGAAGCTGAGTCTCCTGGGACTGTTGTTAGCATGACAGTTCCAGTGAGAAGGAAGCTCTTCAGATCACCAGTCCTCTCAAACCTAATGATTTGGGCACTGTTACTTAATGTTTAACTGTTGTGTGCTGTTAAATCCAATTCTGGTAGACCTATTCTAAAAAACTGCTCCCCTGAACCAATCCTATAATTTGCTTTCTCTCTTTTTCATAGTCAAATTATCAGATGCTTCCCACAACTCCATCACTATATTTTCTTTTCATCACTACATTTTCAACTCCAACCTCACAAGACACACTTGTCACCTGAAAATCCTTTTGTCTTCTTTGTTTTTCCAATTAAATTCTCACTATCCTGAGTGACTACTCCCACATCTTCCTAATAGCTCTTGCCTACATAGATGATATCCCTTCCCCTTTAATAGAGAGAATTGAAGAACTCAGGGAGCAACTGTCTTTACCTCTCACCACTCCCCTGGGAAATAACTGCCCTATCTCCTTCTCTTCATTTTCTGATGATAAAGTCACCCCGTTCCCCTCAATGTTAATCCTTCCACGTCTACGTTTACTTCTCCTCTGCAGAATTTGCTTCTACTCTTCCTATTTTTAAATTTCTTTCCCTACCAATTATTTAACATTAGTCTATTTGTCTTCCCCATGGTAGAAAAAAAGAAGGAACCTCCCTCGATCTTGCTTCTTACCATCAGTGTCTCTTTCCAACTCAGCCACAGCTTTTGACAGAATCAGCTATACTCACTTAGAATTCCCTCAGTTCTGAGCCACTGTCCAGACTTTTGCTTTGGGATTTCTACTCACACTAAGCCACTGAAACCATCACACACAAAATCATCAGTAGCTATAAATTTTATCTTATGGAGAACATTCGGTGCTTTTTACTATTCTTTACATAATGAAAGTCTCCAAACCTTTCATTTCTTTTGTTTTCCAAAACCTTTCACTATCATGACATTTCTCTTTTCTGAAATTTTCTACCTCTCTTGTTTCCTTTAATCTCATCACAATGAATATTGGGATTCTTTGGTTGCATTGCCTTTTCCCTCTGTTCTCCTTCTCCCAACATCTCTTGATTTATGCAATTGTACCCACTGTCTTGTTTTTATTATATCAAATCCACAGCCATGACTTCTATGCTCTGTTCACAAAGATTCAGATGCATGTATAAATCCGCTCATCAAACCTTTTCACTTGGAAATCCAGTGGACATCGACAATTTATCATGGCAAAAACTGGATTAATCATATTTCCCTCAATACGAATTCGTTATATTACTCCTCTTCCAAACTGTTTCAAAGTTCAATTCTGATCTGCTTACCAGTTACATGAAGCATAAAACTGAGAAGTATCCTAGAATGTATTCATTTGTATCCAATCAATCATGGTTTCCACAGTTTTGCCTGATTATTCTCAAAGCTGTCCCTTTGTCTTGTTTTCACTACCCTTGCTTTAGGGTCACTCCTGATTTGCACACTGGCTCTAGCCTTAAAATTTGCTTCTTCAGCTGCAGCCATTCCCTCTTGTTGGGGTCCCTTCTCTAATATATAAATCATATTTTTGTTCCTCCCTCTTAAAAACCACTTGGTCACCGTATTATCTGTATCAGAACTCTGCCATCTTCTCTGGCAACATTGCAAGCCATGACTCACAAAGTAGTTTATGTTCAAGGAATGACAGGCTGTGTATTTCCCTTTACACGCTCAGAGATGTTTCATGTCTTGGTAACTTTATCCTGTCTATTCTCTTAGCCTGAAAATCCCTTCCCTAAATACTGTTACCTATGTATTTCTCAGGACCTAGCATCTCCTTCAAAGCTGATCACTTCCCATCCACCCACCCTCCCCTGACCCTGTAACCACCCCCATACTTACCATACTACTGGAAGTGGTGGGGTTTTTTGTCAGAACTTTTAAGGCAGGTGCTCTTCTTATTTTATCTTTGTATCCTTGATGTCAAATACTTAGAATAATATTTAATAAATTTTTACTAAGATCAGAACTTTTCCATATAAATAACTTAAGTATGCACCCCATTTAAAACACACTCATTTGATTTATAATTGCATTTTCAGCTGCTGATGAACAACGTAATACGAATTTAGTGTCTTAGCAACAGATTTATGCTTTTACAGCTCTAGAGTTCAGAAATCTAAGACAGGTCCACCGTGCTGTGTTCTTTTCGGAGGCTTTTGGGAATAATCTGCTTCTTTCCATTTTTCAGCTTCTGAGGTCACTCACATTTCTTGGCCTGTGGCCCCTTCCTCCATCTTAAGAGCCTGGCTTCTTCTCTTCTCTCTGAATTCTGTCTCTTTCTCAATCTCTCTCTCTGTGTGTGTGTGTGTGTCTCTCTCTTTCTCTCTCTCTGTCTCTCAAGATTTTACTTACTTATTTGAGAGAGTGAGATAGTGGGGGAGAGCACAAGCAGGGGGGAAAGGAGTGGAAGAAGCAGTCTTCTCACTGAGCAGGGATCCCCACCCGGGACATGACCCCAGGATTCTGGGATAATGACCTGAGCTGAAGGCAGACACCTAACCAACTGAGCCCCCCAGGCACCCCTTGAATTCTGTTTCTATCCTCAAACCTTCTCTTTATGACTCTGACTCTCTCAGTTCCCTCTTGAGATTACATTGGACCCACCCAGGTAATGCAGGATAATCTCCCCATTTCAAAAGAATTCATTATAGCTACAAAGTCCCTTTTCCATGTGAAGAATTGTGAACCCAGCCTCCAGGGATTTTGACTTGGACATCTTTTGAAGAGGAGCCATTATTTAGCCTACCATGGTAATCTCACTGCAAAAATTTACAGGAAGCTTCCTGAAATTATACCTCGTTAATGATAGCTTATTTCTTTCTCAGATATTTATCACAAAATATAAATTAAAATCCCTTGTATTTATATCTCTTGCTAATTTAAAATTGTGAGTTCCTATTTTTTCATTAGCCAAATGACTGATCGTATTTATGAAGTTTTTCAACGAGTAGTAACTTTATCTGACTACATTACTGCCAGGTCCACATTTGTCCCTCTTGTCCTTAAGGAAATTGTGAAATTCTTCATGTATCTCTTGTCAAAGGTGGTACATGATTGCTCTACTCTCAAACTATATCAAAAAGATTTTAGTTTATCTTGATTTATGCTTAATGGATTCTGCTGTATTTTATTTCTTAAAATATTGTTTTCTCCCTTTTTAGAAATCAGGATACTTCTCCGTATCCAATATTTTGCCATTTCTCTGAATCTTAATTATTCCTGATATATTTATAACAGTAGCTCTGGGATCAAATATGAAAATCCATAATTTGACTAAAATGTTTTCAGTCTTATAGGTTTATTACAGTTACTCCCTGCATGTTCCAAGATGATATTAGGAAATAGCAATAATAAAACATTTTTATATTCACATTATATACAAATATAATATATAAAATACAAATATTTAATATGACACATTAAAAATAAGTGACATATTTATAAATACATAAAATACATAAATGTATTGTACCTACCTATATATACATCTGCATATTTATTATTAATTTATTAGTATCTATAAATAAAAACAAAAATGTTTTTGTTAAATATTTTGTAAAGAGAATTTCATACTGAGATTATTAAATGGGAATCTTAGATATCATATAACTGTAATGGAATGTGTATATTCTAGTGATTCTGTGAGCTATTTTTTAAATAGTTAAACATGCAGGATAAATCTGCTCTGGCTTTGGAATTATTCATAGTCTTCAATTTTATTTCTAACTTACACCCCAAATTTCTCCTCAGAGATAATATAAGCTATTTTTATCCTGTATATAAGGAATAATTATTTTAAAATTCCATTTATTGAAATAACATATTAGACAGCTTATATTTCCAAAAATATATAATCTTTACTGTAAAAATATTTGGATTTTCTATTTCCTCTCTTAGGCTGGTGTCAGTGCTCCATGAGAAAACGTGTGTTGAACAGACCTGATGCTGATGAAGTGTGAGTGATGCCACCATCTGCAGCTGGGGAAACACACACTTGTAGGGTGTGTGCTTGGGCCCCAGCATGGGAAAGGCTTTGAGGTCATCCTGGGAATATTATTTTCTTTCCATTTTCAAGGTTAAATATAATACAACAGAACTTTGGGATTCCGAACAGTTGTTTTGAAGGGTTCTGAAATAATTTCAAGTCATGTTTAGGGGAAATGTATTCTCTTTTTCTCCTAAACCTCTCTCAAGAGACTGAGTATGACAGCAATTCATCTGAAAGTCAATGTCAAATCTCTTTTAAAGAGGTTTAAAGTAAAAAGTATTCACAAAAATAATAGCATGGTCAGTTCCTAATCCCTGCTGCTCCATATTTTATAGGGAATGTATTATGTGAACACAAACACATCATCATCACCATCATCATCACCATCATTACCATCATCATCTTCTTTCATCTACATTTAATCCTTTATGTTGAAGGACTTAAATGTAAGTTGGCCAAAATACACTGTCATCAATAAATTGAATTAATAAATAGGAGTGTTATCCTTTCCCTTCTTTAAAAAATTTTAAAACACCTCTAAAAAAGCAAAGTGAACTGAACCTATGTATCCCTGAAAACTGATTTCATAATGTGTGCTCTCCTCTTAAATCACCTGTAGAGACTTACTAATATTTGTCAAAGTTAAATTTTCACTTTAAAGATAAATCTGGGGATGTCTGGGTGACTCAGTGGTTAAGCATCTGCCTTTAGCTCAGGCTGTGATCCCAGGATCAAGTCCCACATCGGGCTCCTTGCAGAAAACCTGCTTCTTTGTCTCTCTGCCTGTGTCTCTGTCTCTCTGTCTCTCTCTGTAATAAATAAATAAATAAATAAATAAATAAATAAATAAATAAATCTTTAAAAAAATAAAGATGAATCTGTTCTTGGGATGGAATAATTAAGTATATGCCCAAACCTATACATACTGAGAGTGCTGTGTTCTTGTAAAATCATAATAGTGGTAAAGAAAAATAATCTGTGAATGACCTCCATTTATCAATGAACATTACATTAAAAAGGAACATAAGGAAACTTGTTTGACCAAAGTAAAATTTAGTTAGTTTAGACACATCATTCCATCACATAAAAAAAAAAAAAAAGCATTTTTGCAACTAGAATGCCCTGGTGGTGTAGATTGTTAGTATCACCTTTGCCCTTGAGTTTATGATCGAGTGTACTTCAAGTTCAATATAAGACCTAAATCCTCATAAACCAGTTTATAGAATGTACTGCTTGAGGTCATCAGTGTAAAATCAAATTTTATAACAGGAAACAATTTGGGAGTAGCTGTGTTCTTTTGTCTTTTCATTTTGCTTTTTAAAATGCAAATACCATGAGATTTCTGATTTATTTTTAATGCATAAGTTGAATTTGGACTTCATTACAGATTTATTATTATTATTTAATTGCCATTTTAACCAGAGAAATTGAGGAAGAAATATCAAAATATAGCATACTCCATCTTATGATTAAGATGTAAATATATACCCGGAGTACAAGAAATATGTGGATTTCTCTGATTTGAAGGAAGTTATATACTGAACACCAATGAGCACTTGATACTTCAGCTTGCCCTTATAATGCCCTTGCCTTAACTAAACTACAAAATGTAAAGAGCATGAAGTAATGCTTACGAAAATACTCCTTGTAAATTGCACAGAATAGAAAAAACAAAACAGCATAGGTTTTTGTTTTGGGTCTTTTAAAAAATTTTGGCTATTTAGTGTAGCAGATATTGGAGATTACTTTAAAAAGATCATTGAGAATGTAAAAGAAAATAGGAAGTCATCTTAGAATTTCTGTAAAATGCCTTAAAGTTCACATAAATATACCCTGAATTATGTAATATTTTCTGTAATCACACCTGCTAATCCATTCTAAATCTGGTCTTTAAAGTGTTGAAAGAGGGATCCCTGGGTGGCGCAGCAGTTTGGCGCCTGCCTTTGGCCCAGGGCGCGATCCTGGAGACCCGGGATCGAATCCCACATCGGGCTCCCTGCATGGAGCCCGCTTCTCCCTCTGCCTGTGTCTCAGCCTCTCTCTGTGACTATCATGAATAAATAAATAAAATCTTAAAAAAAAAATAAATAAAGTGTTGAAAGCCTTTGGATCTCTTATATGTTTTTTATAAGTCTATTATATGTTTCAGTTTATCTTCTGTAAGTATTCATGTAAGCTTCTTTCATAAAATTATGCTTTAAATATGGATTGCCTCTGCACTCATTAAATTATAAATAGACAATATTATTTTGTTAGATGTGTTCTCACTTCCAAATATGCATAGTTAATCATAGAAGTAAAATGATAGAAATAAATGAAGATGACATAAATCACTTGTGATTAATCACACATAATTGTGTATGAGTGTCAAGGGTTGAGTTTAATGGAAATAGTTTTGATCTCTTTATCTCAAGTTCTTCTAAGTAATAGGTGTGTTAAAATGAGTAATTCAGTCTTAACAAAATTTAATAATATTCAATTTTTACCTTAGTAAAATGCAAATGAAGAGTTCAACCCAGTTTATGGATTGACTGAACTTGATAGTCCTTGCCCACACTGAGGTTTGCAGGAGCAAACAAATCTAAGGGTTGTGAAAGAGTTATACAAGCAATAAGATATTTCAGGAAGATTATATTAATATTATTAAAGTTGCCTGTTTGACCACTTTAAACAGGCCCCCTTTAAACAGGAATCCTGTTAATTTCAATGTCTGATCTCAATAAGCAACTCCATCAAATATATATTAAATGCTTATTAAGCTTGAGGCTCAGTATGAAGTGCTTTGGGTGATGTAAGGATGAATAATGGGTATTCCAACACTTAAGGTGTGTTTAATTTGGTCGAAGGCACTTTAGCTGCAATGAACAATTCAGAGGTCACTTATTTCTCAAGATTTCATTCCAAAATAATCAATATTTCTTTTTGAGAAGTAGAGCAACCAAGATCTGTTTAGCTGGAGTGGAAGCCATAGACAATAAACTATGGGCCATATATGGATAATTATATGATAGCCATTATTAAGTATTATCATTATTAATGATAATAGATTTCTCACTAGGTAGTAGATATGTCCCAGAACTACAAGAAACACTTAAATGGTAATTTTGACAAATTACAGGATTCTGAGTGTGAACTAGCCTGAGAGAGAAAATCTTGGGGATGCAGTCTTAGGGGACCACCATACTTCCTTTGCCTGAAGAACTCCATCAGTTTCTCATGGTAAATATCCAAGAAAGGTTCTTTTCTGACACTGCCAAAGAAAGAAAAGAGTCAATATAGCACACCAGAGACTTTGCCATAACAAAAACCTATTCTCCAGGGTAAAGGACATCACCAAAATACACTTCTGAAATCTTATCTAAGCCAGAGAAAGGGAATTTCTCATCCCTCCAGACCCCTCCAGCCTTCCTGTACAAAGTAAGAGGGACCATTTTAAGAAATAAAAAACACAGTCAAGAGGGAACAAGGCATCACAGAAATAAATTGAGAATGCTACACAGAGGGAAAGGATAAGTAGGGAAAGCTGTATCAATGGAAGAAAAATAGAAACATATAAAAACCGGAGCCTTAAGACACAAGCCCACAAAAAACTGAGACTTAATTAAAAGATATAGAATGCTTCTCAGTTCACATCCTACCGCCACACCAGCAAGGCTCAGATTAATAAAAGTCATAGTTGAAAGAGCTTCAAGAACCACTCTATGTCTGGAAAGCAGTATTATGGAAAAAGAATGAAAGCATTGAGGGTCACCAAAACCAGAGCACAAGAGGAGTTTGAAGCCTCTGGGTACTAAGCTACACCAAGCTTTGAACACAATCCAACTTCTACCTGTATTAACATAAATCCTCACACAAAATAAATGTTTACTTCAATAACTATTATCCAAAAAAAAATATGGCTGGCTTTCAAAAAAATTTCAAGACATGCCAAATGACCAGATACATAAATAAATACACAGATCTCCATTTGTGAGTACATACATACATAACAGTGTGAAAAAGCAAGGCAACCATCAGAATGAAAGTCAGGTATGACTCAGATGTTGACAATATCAGCGAGAGAATTTAAACTAACAATGATAAGCATGTCCAGGGCTCTAATGACAACCTGCAAAACTGCATGCATAATTAAGCAGAGAAATGGAAACTCCAAGAAAAAAGCAAAAGGAAATGCTAAAAATTAAAAAACAAAACAAAACAATGTAACAGAAATAAAGAATGCCTTGAACCAGATCATCAGAAGATGATGATTAGCATGGCTGAGGAAAGAACCAGTTAACTTGAAAATAAGTCGATAAAAATTTCCCAAGCTGAAATGAATTTATAAAATATGCATAACTGAAATACCCACAGGGAAGAAAGAGAGGATAAAGTAGAAGAAATTATTAAAGTAATAATTGCTGAGAACTTGCCAAAATTAATGACATACACCAAATCTTAGGTCCAGGAAGTTCAGAGCACACCAAGCAGTATAAATATATAAAAAAAAAATTATACTTACATATATTATATTCAAGCTGCAGAAAACCAAAGACGAAGAAAGACTATTAGAGGAAATTAGAGAGAAGGGGGAAAAAGAAACCCTATAGGGAAACAAAAATAGCAATCACATTGGATTTTTCTTCAGAAACCAAGTAACCAAAGAGTAGAGTGAAATTTTTTAAGTGTTGAAAGAAAAAAAGTATCAATCTAGAATCCTATATCAAAAGGAAGTATCCTTCCAAAATAAAGGAGAATGAAGACTTCCAAACAAACAAAAATTGGAGGGATTATTGTTAGCAAAAAATGAAGATTCTTTAGGTAGGAGAAAAAAGTATAGGTTAGAAACTTGAATCTGCATAAAGAAGAGCATTAGAGAAGGAATAAATGAAGACAAAATGAAATCCCTTTTAAAAAATATTTTAATTAGTTAAAAAGATAATTCCTTTGTAAAAAAATAGTGACAACATATCTTGATGTGTACACTTGATGGGAAAATGAAATGAATAATGTCAGAGGGAGAAATGGGAATATGCTATTTTAGCATTCAGGAACTATAAATGAAGCAGTGTGATGTTATTTCAAAGTGGATTTGGATTATTTTAAAATGTCTTTTGTAAATTCTAGGGACACAACTAAATATGTTTTCAAAGAAGCATAAATTATGTGCCAAATGAAGAGATTGAATGAAATCATATGGAATAGTTCATTAAAACCAGAAAGGTGGGGTGGGAACAACCAGCAAATACAATGAATTCAAAACAGTTACAAGAATGGTATTTATTGATCACTATAATCACTATAAATGTAAAAGGTCTAAATAAATAAAAGAAAAGATTGAAATTGGCAGGGAGGATAAAATCCAAGACCTAAAAAAAAAAAAAAAAAAAGAAAGAAAGGAAACCAAGACCTGTGTTAAAGATAGTGTCACAATATCTGCTCTTCCCTCTTGCTCACTTTAGCAATTTAAAGTACACGTGCTCTAACCTTCCTGGTGTTCTTCCCCAAAATCTTTCACACATTTCAAAGTCCTTCCTCTAACAGAATGACAGGCTGTGAACATTGTGGTTGTCATTTAGCCAAGGCAAGTTATCCCCTAACTCACTGAGCTGATGCCATCTGTAATTGTGATACATATTCTCTGTCCTATTCAAGTAACGTAATAAAATTGTTGGATTTTGATATCTCCAAATATTGTTTCTTCTCAACATTTTTTGTGAATATCTAGTCTATGTTACAAATCAACCAAAGTGTACTGTATTCTAGTTCACTACAGAATTTTATATTCAGGGACACATGAGTGGCTCAGTGATTGAGCATCTGCCTTCGGCTCAGGTCATGATCCCAGGGTCTTGGGATCGATCGAGTCTTGCATGGGGCTCCCCGTAGGGAGCTTGCTTCTGCCTCTGCCTGTGTCTCTGCCTGTCTCTGTGTGTCTCTCATGAATAAATAAATGAAATCTTTAAAAAAAATAATTTTATATTCAATATGGATTATAACTTAGTCCATATTTTTCCTTCTTGCCCACATGAATATCAGAGAACCTTAAATCAAATAACTTACTGAAACTGGAGCAAATTATGCCTACTGTTGCTGCTCACCTCCTGTCATTACCATTCTAGCAGTTGGGAGATGCTCTGAAAGGGGGAATAAATTGATTTCCATTAAACAGTGCTGGCTCAAGAATATCACTCTTCATTTCTAAGCCCTCAAACAATTACTTTAATCCATTCTAGATTTTTTTTGGTTAAATTATTAAAAAACACACTCACTATGGTATGTGCGATTTTATCTTTCTTTTGTGAATAACTTATTAATGTTATAATGCCATCAATATAGGCATCTGTACCTTTTCTATAAGAACTGGGATAGTATTCCATAGCCATGAAATAAACTCACTTAGATAAATTAGGAAAACCTTTCCAATCTGATCATCTTTTGCTTCACAAATTCAATCTTATTTACTTATTCAACCAGTATTTATTCAGTGCATATTAAGTGCCAGATATTGAACTAGAAGAAAAAAGTAAATGACGCATGAGGGTTTATCTCATTCTCTCTGTCATCTGTTAACAACCTGCAGGCCTACTCTTGTTCCTTTTCAATAAATAGTTTTTGTATTCTCCCAATTAACATAAAAGTCAAGTTTTTTTTTAAGATTTTTTTTTTTTTTTTTTTTTTTTATCCATGAGAGACACAGAGAGAGAGAGAGGCAGAGACACAGGCAGAGGGATAAGCAGGCTCCCGGCAAGGAGTCACATCAGGACTTGATCCCAGGACCCCAGGATCATGCTCCAAGCCGAAGGCAGATGCTCAACTGCTGAGCCACCCAGATGTCCCAAAACTCAATAGTTTAGATAAGTAGATAGACAGATAGATAGATATAGATAGATATAGATAGATATAGATATAGATGATATAGATATAGATATCCATTCTTTCAATCTGAAAGATATATTTAATAAGCAATGACAAAAGTTTACTGATTTATTTGAAAGTAGTCTATTTTGCCATAAAAGATAAGAATGATAAGAATTACTTATGAAATTCATAAGAAACATTAAGTCTAAGGATGACATTAAGTTATAAGTTTTTGAGATATGGGTGGGGCTCATAGGAACTATTAAGCTTGTATAATGAGTTGGCATTATCCTTGACATAATTCATAATAATAAATATTAATAATGAAATAACCTGTAAGACACACTAAAGATAGAATCAATAGAAAATAAGATCCAATAGATAAGACTTTATTTAAAGATGGAAAAAAATCGGAAGATAAAACCATTGTCATGCCACCTCTGGGCTGCCAGCTCTGTCATCTTTAGTCTATTGCTCTTTAGAAACATCATGTATGGTTTAATCAGGTCTTACATACACTTCCCCAAGATATTCAGATAAAAGCCATAACTTTACAGTAGCTAATTAGAAACACAGAACTCTGGCCAGGCGGGCCCTTCCTCTCTCCTACAGACCAAGTGTGTATCATCAGCCCAAGGCACATTCCATCTTTCCGAGCACCCTTGCTTAGATGTCAGCTCTAGTCTGCCTAACATGATCACCATGTGAGAGATGGCCCATGTAGACTGAGAATCCTATCATATAATTCAGGTCCAGTCATATGACCTCTGCCTGTGCCTTGAGTCTTAACTTCCCTATCTCTTTTACTTCATGTTTGACTCCATTTAAAATTGACTTAATAAATCATGATTTAAGCATTTAATCTGGTACATGAGATTTCAGTCCCAATATCCAGGATAATTTGATTGGTACAGTAGCTAAAGGTATCACCACATCAAGGTGATTTTCTACACCGTGTTACAAAAACTTTGTATCATACTATATGTCCTGTCATTAGTAATTTATTCAAATGGCCAAAGTCAAAAAGAGGGAGACAGTTGCTCAAAATATCTAGAAAGAGGGTGACTACCTTGTATTTTATGCCCATTTTTCTCTAAATGATACATTATCTTATATATCCAAACAGCAACACAAATTAATGAGAGATTATTAGAGGCTGATTGTGGTAGAGTATGTCATGGAAAATAATTTTTTGTCCTTTATAAAATAATTTACTCCTTTTTATTCTTTATCAAATTGTGAGACAAATAGAATTTTAACACTAAGCAAAAAATTTCTGAATATTAAATACTACTCTAATTCTATATGTGCATGTCTTCCATATTTCTGCTTTCCACATTTATTTGTTTTACCAAAAAATTATACATAATGAATTTGCTCCATAGCAGATACTGACATAGATAAAATGACATATTTCTTAATTACTACACTAACAGCTCTACCATTCACTACAAATACGCTGAATCAATTCGAATTTTGAAGATCTAATAAAATATATATTTAATTAGTATGTTTTATGATAACAGTAGTATAATTTGAACCAGTGAACACAGCAGCTCTGCAATATGAAATATATTATGGTGAACATTTATTTAGGTGGAAACAATATTGAAACAGTTATATTTGATGAGATAAGCCACTTCTGCAGAATTTTTTTAAGAACTTAGTGAAATCATCCAGAGATGGAAAAATTTCATAACATAATTGAAACACTCAGAAAAGAAAAATTAGGAAATAATTTTACTTTAAAACATAAACAACAAAATTATTCATATTAATGTTAAAAGATTACCAAATTCATATGGAATCACTTATATAATAGTTGATGATAGAGAAATATTGAGGTATGAAGTTGATAATATTTAACATTATAGAATTTTCTTGTTTATTAGAAAGAAAAAATATAGGAAATTTAACCCACATTTCTCTGAAGAACTGAGGGTGTTGGCTTCATATTTCTTTAGCAAAGGAAAATAATATTTACTTAATACATTTTCATAACTTAAATTATAAATTGGGCAAATTTTACATACTTTTAATTATAAAATTATTTTAATTATAAAAATAAACACCCAAAATAGTTACTTAGGGCAGAAAGGTAATTGTCCTAAGAGACTGATGGTGGTTGAAAATAGTTTGTAAACTACAAAGGTTTTGATTTTTAGAAACAGTAACTTGGGTTGACTTAAATATTCCTCATTGTTAGATTTTCAAATATCTGAAAGACTAGGTATTTATTTTGTTATATAATTTACTTTGTAAATAAAAATGTGAACCTCTTAATGGGGAGATATTTTCTTAACACATTTAATACAAATAGAAATTTCAAAGGTATACTCCAGAGAAGGAATATTAAAATTGACCATTTATACAAAAGGCAACTTTTATAAATTGCTGGCTTTAAATACCTAGAGAAGGGGCAGCCCTGGTGGCTCAGCGGTTTAGCCCTGCCTTAAACCCGGGGTGGGATCCTGGAAACCCAGGATCATGTCCCACATCGGGCTCCCTGCATGGAGCCTGCTTCTCTCTCTGTCTGTGTCTCTGCTTCTCTCTCTCTATGTCTCTCATGATAAATAAATAAAATCTTTTAAAAAATAAAAAAATAAATTCCTAGAGAAGGAGTGGAATTTGGGTCTTTACCTTGATCTCTAGAAAAATATGAATGTTGACAGTGAAGATTAGCAAAGGGGGCGATGATTTCTTTCCTCCATAGTGTTATTCGATGTTGATTTTTATGTAATGCATTGATTCCACCATTGGGAAAGTACTTCTACAGTTCGATGTCACCATGACTTCAGGACCCTTAATTGGATGTCTGGTGTGTTGGGATTAAGCTACTTTGGCGCCCAGCCAGTAAACACTGCATGAGGTGCCAATGGTAGAATGGGGGATTTTTGAGTGTCCCAGTAAGAGTTCATATATTTGTTTTATACTTCTGCTTCTATAGTAGAATAGGCCTTCTCAGCAATAACAGTAGCTACAGTCAACAGGAGGGACTCTTCATGCCCCATCACTGAAAATAACCGGCACTGTTACTCTGTCAGCATGAATATAATTATACCTCTGCTCTTCTGTCACAATTCATTTTTTGATAAAATACTGAAAAGGATCAGTGAATTCTGAAAATTAAGGTTCTCACAAGATAAATCAGTTGAACGACTACAGAACAAAGCAACTGGAAATAATGTCTCATGATAATTTCAAAATTGAAATTTTACGATAGGCAAAAATAGAGTGGGAAAAGATTTGACTGTTGCAAAACAATTGCATGATTTAGTATTAGGTGCATTATAGGGACATATTATATCTTAGTGAATGTGTGAGAAATTCTTCTGGTCCAACTATTATCTGAGCACAAATACTCTCTGAATTTCATTTTCAAAGACATTAATAAGTAAGTTTGGATGCGTGAATCCTGCATGGGGCACAGTGTCTCTGTTTAGCAAACTGCTGATTCTGTTAATGTAACACTGGGTTGTACAAAAAATGGCACATCTAATGAAGATTTAAATGCCACGTGAAATGTTTTGTCTCTCTAAGAACATCACTGAGGCCTACCACTTGGTGCTTTTATCCTTCATTGCATGCATATAGCACTAGGTTTCTTTAGCAGATATATGTATCTAACGGAAATATTTGATTGAAGTGGAGAGCATGTTTGTCAGCCACATCTGTCTTAATAGGTACATCATTCCACTTGCTCATCCCAGAGCTCCTCCTAAGAATTATGATAAAGCCTCAGACTTTATTTCAGAGCACATTAGACAACCAGGAGATGGCTCAACCGACAATTTGAATCTGAAGGGCCTGTTTTTAGTTGGGAAAAAATAAACTTGTTCTGTCATCATGCTCATCCAGTACATCAGGGTTGTAGCTCCAATGTCCTTGCTGCCTTAATATTCATGCTTTCATAAGTTTCTCATTTGGAAGGCTGCAACAGGAACAACTAACCTCTTGCTGAATGTCTTTTTTTTTTCAATTATCTAAGAAAATTCACTTTTGCTTTGGGCTTTATATGGAGATATGATCTAGCAAATTGTCTTTCTCTCTGTATCTTTCTCTCTGTTGTGTGTATATGTACATGTATATTTGTATGTGTGTATGTAAAATATAAATGCACATATTAAAAGCACTGCCCTTTTCCTCACATTACCTGTTTTTAGAAGTCTATAAGCAAGGAAAGTGGTTGTAGTGAGATATGTAAGCAAAAAATACGTTAGAGGGATCCCTGGGTGGCGCAGTGGTTTGGCGCCTGCCTTTGGCCCAGGGCGTGATCCTGGAGACCCGGGATCGAATCCCACGTTGGGCTCCCGGTGCATGGAGCCTGCTTCTCCCTCTGCCTGTGTCTCTGCCTCTCTCTCTCTCTCTCTCTGTGTGACTATCATAAAGAAATAAAAATTTAAAAAAAAAAAATACGTTAGAGGGGCACCTGGGGTGGTTTAGTCAGTTGAGCATCTGACTCTTGATTTTGGCTCAGGTCATGAAGTCAGGGTGGTGAGATCAAACCATGCATCAGGCTCCGTGCCCCACATAGTATCTGCTTAAGATTCTCTTTCTCTCTCCACCTCCCTCTCTCTCTCTCTCAAATAAATAAATCTCAAAAAAATACATTAGATATTTTACATGTGATATCAGGTAAAATTTTATAAATATCTGGGGAACTATAGAGAAAAATTATAAAACTTCCACTCTTTCAAAGATCATGTAAGAGTGAAGTCACAATAGAAGCATGGTACTCCAGCATTGTAAACAACACACAATCCTAGCTGTCTGTATCAATCATAAGTTCTGTCAAGAAATTTTAGTGTGAATATGTTTCCAGAAGAGGTTACAAGTGTCTGGATTGGTTTTCTGTTTTTTGTTTGTAAAAGAATCAAGAAGGGTCTCATTTCTCAGAAATACACAGTCTTAAAACTGGGGAAGAGAGAAGGTGTTGAAGTATTCTATACTGGACATCAATCAAGTCAGAGTTCTAGAGCAGAAAGAAATTTATGTGGTTAAGAAGGAAAAGATATCATTCTGAGGGGATATTTGTTGTTTCAGATAAAAAATCACTGACTCCACCATGCTCCCTTGTTTACAGATAACAGCTAAATTAATAACCAATAAAAACATCCCTATAATGAAAGTACCAAATGTATATGTTAACTTTGCTTTTTAGTGCCAAATATTATGTTCTGTGTAGCTAGATATAGTATAACTTACAAAGGGCAGCAGCAAGGATCATATAAAGCGTTTTTAATTTCAAATGCTATATCCTGTTTGCCCTATACTCTTTCAAATCTGAGTCTCTAATAAATACAAAGAAATTACTCTTGTATTTCAAAGAAATATGGTTTTTTTGTCCATTGTCCATGTTATTCTTATGCCTTCACTTACTAAAACATTTTAAAAGACAGATATGCAATCGTACATTGAAATGGATTAAACTGTCTTTCAAATTGCCTTTGTCCATTCTCTTTCTCTAGGCAATACTTTGTGTAAACCATGTAAGGAAATCACTATTCTTTGTTCATTTCCTTTTTGGCAATCTCAAGTATAAATCTGCCTTTCTCTAGCCATACAGTATCTTCTTGTATAGTTGTGTACATTATTGGTTTTATTATTTTGTTAGGCAATATACAAGCTGTACTTTGAAAATTATCTTCTTAAAGCAAAATATGGGGGAAGAAAACATCTGGCCAGTTTTAGCTACTTACTGCAATTATTTTTAAAACAGGAGAGACTGGGGCGCCTGGGTTTCTCAGTCGGTTGAACATCCAACTCCGGGTTGCAGCTCAAGTCATGATCTCAGGATCCTGGGCCCCAGGTGGGGCCCCAGAATCTTTCTGCTTGAAAAATTCTCTCCCTCTGCCCCTCCCCCCATTCTCTGTCTCTCACTCTCAAATAAATAAATCATAAATAAGTTAAACAAGATTAATTTTGAGATTTCAATATAATATGAAGTAAAGAAAAAAAAATAAGAATTTCTCTATTTTACCTGAATTGTCATGAGTAGGAACCCCATAGCTTTATGTTGTAAGATTCAATTTATGCAGATTAATTTTAGCCCTACTTCTTCTTTTTAGAGGCACCATGTACTATTGGATAATATGAATGAAAAAAGGCAAACAAAATGGAATATTTATCAATAATTTCTGAACAAATTCTTTAGCTATTATAACATGTACCCTAAGAAAAAATGAATTATGTTGTGATTTAGCATGTTTAGAAATTTAAATATGAAAATTTCTTCTCCTTTTATACACATTCTTTGTTGTAAAATCCACTTCCTCTGCATTTAGGATATTCGAACCCTATGCTTTTTTATGTTTATTTTTAACATGCAATTAATGAGTACCCACAAGTATTCTGTCACTATAATTTATATTTATTTTATAAACTTTCCTTGTTCAATGTAATTCCAAAAGCCACAAATAATAGTTTTGTATTTTGCCTGTCACCCCATGACCATATTGGATCTGTCAAAAATTGTCAATAGGAATAAATATCATTTTTGTATATGAATTGTCCAGAACATTTTTAAATGTCAAAACATTTTATATGTATCCTTTTAAATGTTATTTTAATTATGCGAGTGCTATGTGACACACGGAAACACTCCAAACTACAGACCAGCTCGTGGTAAATTGGCAGATACGCTGTGCATAAGCACCAGAAAACGTTTGACTTAAAATTTGCCATTGAGTTTTAAAGTACAAAGCAAACACACTCAGTGTGTGACGGGCAGCATATTTACTAAAATGTCATCATCCATTTGTCCATAACTTACATTCAATAAAGTTAGCCCCAAAGCGTTCTTGTGTTTAACTGGTTTCCCAAAAGTAGAATCAATTTTATGAGCTTAAGAGCTCTTAATGCTATTTATTTTTATTTCAATTGATTAAATTGTATTAAGACCTATCCTGTTAAGCTCCAAGGCTTTTCAAATACAGCTTAGCTTGCCTCGTCTCCATTATCAACCTATCTCTTGTCCTTAGGTTAAAACCTTGCCATAGTTACAGATCTCTCTACTATTTCCTAAATAGATGGCTTTTGTTTCCATGCCTGTACTAAAGTCTATGACTATCTCATGCTATGAATTATTTTCCATCTTTTCTTGGACAATTCATGTCATGTCTCCCTTTGATACATAACTCTTAGCTCCAAGAATTCTTCCGCAGGCTGTGGAGGTGTAATTTATGCTTCTGCATGCTTCCCTGTTCTTCACCCGCCCCATTCTTGTTATTACTCTGTTATCTACAGAGTACGTTGAAGAGAATTGATGAGATTTAGGAACTTACTCTCTAGTGTTAGCACATTTATCATGCGGTGCTGGGTATGGACTTCAGTATCTCTCAAATTTTATTGTCTCATCTAGAAAGTTAGTATGTTGAAGAGGATCCCCTAGAAGGCTCTGGCTGGAGGCCCCAAATTCCATAATGCCAAGCAGTCTCATGCTTCTCCAAAAGCAGGACCATTATGTTCTGTTTTTTGCTTTTGTTGTTGTTATCCCCACTGTGCCTAATACAGGTAATCGACACAGTCTTAATGAAATGAATCCTTTTGGAATAAGCTGATTGCAGTGAGAATCTTCCTGGGGATGACACAATCCAGCAAAACCATGTTGAGCACGTTTGTGTACTTACTTTCCCATAGTTCCAGAAATGCCGTGGCCCCTTTGGATTTTGAAACATTCCAGGAACATCAGGAGCCCACGTCCCATACACAGCTCTAAAGCTCGGAGATGGAAAGTGAGCCTAGAACTCTGTTTCCACCTCCAGTGTAGTGTCTGCCTCAAGATCCTGATTCAGCAAATCAATTCTTGCTATCTAAAAATAAAACCAAATAGGGCACCTGAGTGGCTCAGTGGTTGAGTGCCTTTGGCTCAGGTCATGATACCATGGCCCTAGGATCGAGTCTGGCATTAGGCTCCCTGCAAGGAAGACTGCTTCTCCCTCTACCTATGTCTCTGCCTCTCTTTCTATGTCTCTCATGAATAAATAAATAAAAACTTAAAAAAAAATAAAACCAAACAAAAACTTGAATATCTTTTTTAAAATGATGATAAACTGAGCATCAAATATAAACAGTTTTAGCCTATCATTCCATGCTACCTAGACTCACCAGTAAAGAAAAGAAACAAATAAGTAAAGGAGGAAAAAAATACTTTTTAAAAAATGAATTCCTCTTCAATTTGAGGTTTTATTCTTATAAATTATTTTTTCTTAACCACACCAATGGGTGAAGTGGCAAATGTCAACATGATTCTAATAAATATTACTTAATGTCCAAATGGAAACATCAGGAAAAGCTCACAAAATCGAATGTGGTCTGTAATTTTCTTGCCTCCCATTCTGTCACCCTCTGGCTTATTTAATTTTTCCCCCATCTGGAATCCAAAAGAGCCCTGTGGTGTTGGTCAAATGTGATGTGGATAAGAAGTTCTTCGTGGCATGAGTGAGTTGCATTATTTCTAAGTGATCTTCCATTCAGCATGCCTCATGCTTGCAGGACAGTTGAAGATGGATGGGAATGTCAGGCTACAGTAAGTTACACATTAATCCATGCTCCCACTGCAATGACAGGTAACTTTCCTTGATGGGTGACTCAAAGGAGCAGTGATGCAAGCATGTAAGCTGTCCAGCTTCCCCGTTTCTTCCATTGCTTACTAACTCCTCTTGAAATGGTGAGACAAAGCTTACTAAAAATCCATTTCAGAGTCAGATGGGCTGTATTCCACAGGCGATTACTGTTATTTTACTCAATGACATTTCCTTAGGCTTCAGATATATTTTAATTCTACTAACTATTCAGATAGACTCGTTTTTCATTTACCTAGACAGATTTTTTTTCCTTGTGAATTCAATGTGATTCAAGTCTATAAGTCACCTAAAAACCTTAAAGGCAAATGGACTTATTTTGTGTTATTGCCTTTTATATAATCTATTTGCTCTGCTCTATCTTTAATTGTACTTATACGATTTCTAATGTGAAGTTAAATGCCATGGTTTTCAGCGAATCATATACTATGGATCATTTTACTGTAGTGATATTGATTTAGTTTAATTTTTCCCTTTTGTTCAAACTCTTATTTTTCTAAGATTGTTTCTGTACTTAAATAAATAAATGCATTTATTTAAAAATTAAATACTGAAGACTATTGCCTGAAGCAGAGAACAATTTGCAAATTTTACAACCATGATGATACTCATTTCTATATAAAAGTTAGCTATAGGGCAGCCCAGGTGGCTCAGCGGTTTAGCACCGCCTTCAGCCCAGGGCCTAATCCTGGAGAACTGGGATTAAGTCCCAAGTCAGGCTCCCTGCATGGAGCCTGCTTCTCCCTCTGCCTGTGTCTCTGCCTCTCTCTCTCTCTCTCTCATAAATAAATAAAAATATTTTTTAAAAAGTTAGCTATGGATTTTTAGCATATTATTAGTAATCATGGAACATGTCTATATTATAAAACTTGCAAAACTTGCTATTCATTTTAACTAGCAATTAGTTTTTGGAACTCGGCTTGTACACTAAAAATAATTGACTGATTTTTAAAGCTATTTTTTAAATCCTTTCAGGCATTAGCTCCTTTTGCATTTGTGACATAGGAATGCAGCTTTAAATATAGGTTGGTTTAAACCACATAAACCAATCATTGTGACTAGAAGGGTGGAATCATGTGACTGGTCAGTCCTGGGTTATATAATCCCTGCTAGTTTTGGAAGGCCTGGTCAGTTGAACTTAAATAAGCAGAGGAGTTGTGACTATTGTGAGATAAGGGGCTTCATATCTATAGTAGGTAGAATGGTGGCTCCCAAAAAGAAATATCCACACCTCAGAATCTGTGAATGTGACCTTACTTGGACAAGGGTGTCTTTGCAGATATATTTAAAGATCACAAGATGAGATCATCTGTATTAGGCGAGTGGACCCTAAATTCAATGTCATAGCAGAAGAAGGCATGGATGGACAAAGAAGGCCATCTAGAAACCAAGCAGA
This sequence comes from Canis aureus, assembly GCF_053574225.1. Lineage (NCBI taxonomy): Eukaryota > Metazoa > Chordata > Mammalia > Carnivora > Canidae > Canis > Canis aureus. The sequence continues at coordinate 8,462,729 of NC_135627.1, forward strand.
GACCAGAGTGATACCACCATGAGCCAGGGAGTACCTGTAACCTCTAGAGGCTGGAAGAGGCAAGGAAGACGTCAAGGGGACCACAGCCCTGCGGACACCTTAATTTTGTACTTCTGTATTTCCGGAACTGTGAGAGAATACATTTCTGTTGCTATACCACTAAGTTTGTGGTAATTTGTGAGGGCAGTCCTATGTCCAACACAATATCCAAAGAAAGAAAGATTAAACAGATAGAACTTTAAAATCACATTGTCTAACTCTTTCTTGAAATTCTTTTGGGATTCTTTATTTATTTATTTATTTTTGTTAGCATACATGTATTATTTATTTATTTATTATAATAATAAATTTATTTTTTATTGGTGTTCAATTTGCCAGCATACAGAATAACACCCAGTGCTCATCCCATCAAGTCTTTTGGGATTCTGAACAAAACTCATACTGTATTTGGGAAGGGTGGACAACTTCCAAGTGTTAATTCAGAAATGTAGAATTTATCTCTATTCATGAGGTTGTGAGTTTATGTCCCTAAACAAAATGTTATAATTTCTGTGACATACATTTTATCTCTAGATTATTAAATATTATCGAATACTTTTGTGCATTTCCATTTATAACGAATATTGAAATTTTAAGTGTATTATTTTGGTACCATTATGTGATTCCACATTACATTTTAATATTATTTAAGTCTCTTTGTACAGCTTACCTGAGCACACATTAAGATATAAAGAAATAAAAGAAGAAAATAACAAATATTATGTTATCAGCCCCCAGAATCCATCATCACTTAAACTTGTATACTTACTATCAAAGTTTATTATATATCTGCTTCTCTAATTCTCCTGAACATGGAGAACCAAGCAGACTACGATCTGGTTTATCTTTGTCCTGGTTTTCTTTTTTACCCCATTTTCGACTTCCCTCCTGGATCCCTCCACATTAGCTTAGGATATAAAATTCAGAATTTTCTGTGAAACATATGGATATGTGGTCTTTTATATTCCTCATGCTTAGCATGAGCAGAAATGACCTATAACTCTACATCTTAGTGACTCTTGTATTATTGCTTTTTGAGATTTCACTTTCAATTCATACTTCTAAGGTAAATTGTACTCGTGTGTATTATAATTATTATTACAGCAGTATTTCTCAAGGAGGTCATTACATCCATTTAGGATAGGACAATATTTTGTTGTTCAAGTGTCCCATGAATCACAGGTATTAAATATTATTATTCTGACAGCTAACAAAGCTCTCACACATTTGCAAATACTTCCAAGAGGATTGGCACTGTCCCAGCTGAAATTCCTGATGTGACTTAAAATGTGTTTAGATCAACCAATTATGGTTTAATGATACTGTTGATTTCTGTTCCTTTGACATTTTATCTTTGCATCTAGATCAATTTTCTTCTTTTTTACAAACTATGATAATAATTTTCCAAGCAAGAATGTGTAATGGTAAATTCCCCAAGTCTTTGCTTTTGAGCAATGTCTTAATGTCACCCTACCTCTCTTTGATAAGCATCAGAGTTGACCTTGAAGGTTTATTTTCTGGCAACCATTTGAATGTTTTGTTTCATTATCCATAAATCTTTTATTGCCAATGAGAAATCAGATATCAACGGATTCTTGATTCTTTGTAATTCATCTCTCTTCCTTCTAATATTTTTTTAGACTTTTCCATTCTTCCCGGCAGCTTAGAGTTCTATTATGTGTATATGTGTGGATTTATTTTTGCTTATTTTGCAAAGTAAGCAAACTGCTTTCAGTCTATTTATGAGAATCATCTTCGATTAACAGTGAAAAAGGAAAATTTTAAATACTTAATGTGTTAATTATATTTGAATTATTTTAATTTAAATACCTTGAAGAATATCAAGTAATATATATAGCATTAGTACCACATTTTATAATATTTCATTAGGTTTAGCTATGTCATTTATAAATCAAAAGAAATTGTTTCCTTTTCTTTTTTTTTCTTTGTCTTTTCCAATTATTGCTTATTAGAACTAAAAATCAGTTTTCTCAAGTGATGTAAAGGCTTGAAATGTGAAGAAGTCTATGTTGAAAATACCGTAGATATTTTCCAACACTTCATTCCAATGAACATAAATAAGAAAACATATTGAATGATTTTTGCAAATGCCTACACATGAGATGTGAAATTCATAACAGAAGCAGTGGGGCTTATTCAAAGACAGAAATAAATGAAGTCTCCCAGCTCTATCATTTCTAGAAGAAATCACTTAGCATTTCTGTATCTTCTACTCATGGTGAGAAGCAATATCTATGTTCACTACTGTACCCAGAACAGCACAGATACACATATATTGGGAAATGTATTATTTTATACACACTTATGATACAGTTTTAAAAACTGATGATTGGCTATTCATTCCTTTGAAAGTAGAGGTGAAGTTCACATATAACCAATTCAATAGATAAGATTGTTATTAGTAAATATAAATGTTCACTAATTTTATGTCAGTAATAATCCTGATAATATTAGAATTAAAGGACTCGTACTCTTCTTGAATGTAAAACTATTTCTATAATTGAAAATTTATATTTAATTGCATATTTCTAAATGTGGACTTTGTATGTGGTCAATAGTTTTATTCATGTTATAAAAATATTCATAATTATTCACAAAATTACATTATTTTAGAAAAAAGTCTGTTTACTATTATATCAATTGAGGAATTTACACTATTTGAACTTTATTAGAAAATATATCTCTTTTTTTAAGATTATTATTATTTTTTAAATTTTATTTATTTATTCATGAGAGACACAGAGAGAGAGAGAGGCAGAGACATAGGCAGAGGGAGAAGCAGACTTCATGTAGGGAACCTGACGTGGGACTCGATCCTGGGTCTCCAGGATCGCTAGCCCTGGGCTGAAGGCAGCACTAAACCGCTGAGCCACCGGGTTGCCCCATATAACTATTTCTAATGGTATTTCAGGACATTCATAAATCTTATACATAGAAAATTCAAAATTATGAACAATCAAAGTTATTGCTATAGTTTGTTGAAAGTTGTGCCCCCAAAATTCATGCTGACCTAGGTCATTGGATTGTGACCTTATGTGCAAAAAGAGTCTTTGCAGATGTAATTAGTTATGAATCTTGAAATTAAATCATTCTGGATTTAGAGCAGGCCCTCAGCCTAATGAGTAGTGCCCTTATAAGAGGTGAGAACAAAGGAATATAGAAAAGATGTGAAGATGAAGGCAGAGATAAGAGTGAAGTTATCTATAAGCCAAAGGATGCCAAGAATTGACTGTTACCACAAGAAGCCAAGACAGAGTCATGGGGTAGCTTTTCCCTCAGAAACTCCAGAAAGAACCAGCCTTATCAGCAACTCAATTTCAGACATCTGACTTCATGAACTACTGGAGAATAATTTTATGTGATTCTAAGACACCTACTTTATGGTAATTTGTTATGGCAGCCATAGAAAATTAATCCAATTGCATGTGCTATGAATTTTATGGCTATTTTAAATTGCCTATTTAACAATTCTATTTTCTTCATTAGTGCAGTCCTAGGTGACTGCTTCATTGTCATTTTTTTAGAGTAAAATCTAAGTATTATTTGAATTAAAATTTATCTTATTGACAATATAATGTTCATTTATAAATTTAGCCTAATATTATCCCTGTACTACTGTTAATTGATATAAGACACATTGTCAATTAAGCAAACATTTAAGGTCAATGCAGTCCTTAAATTATTACAGCTTGAATGATAAATATTTTATTTTTCAACTTTACATAGGAAGAAGACAGATGACATTACCTATTAATCTAATCATTGACAGAAAGAAGTCCTCTCTATTTCAATAGTTCAGTTTAATTATAGGCATTATAAAATACTCATTAATTCATTCATATATTCAACAAGCATTTATTAGTGACTCTGTGTACCAGACACTGTGATGAGCGTCCAGGATACAAGAATGAGCACACTCATGATACTCAGAATTTACTGAAAAAAAAAAAAAAAAGACAATTCAAGTGATTTAATAAAAGAGATTAAAAGGATGCTTTAGAAACATACAGAGAGATAGCTAAGTTGGTTTCAAGAGGTCAAGAAGAAAGAATGGAAGAAAGAATTTATAATTTAGGACCTGTCATGTTCATTTTATGTGTTAATTTGACTGGTCTACGGGGTGCCAAGATATTTGATCAAACATTATTCTAAAAGCATCTTTGAAGGTGTTTCTGAATGAGATTACCATTCAAATCCACAGACTGAGAAAAGTAGATTGCCCTCCTTGATGTGGGTGGGCCCCATCCAATCCATTAAAGAAGGCCTGAATCAGTGAAAAGACTGACCTTTCCTTGAGTAACACAGGACTCTTCTTGCCTGACTGCCTTCAATTAGGACATTGTTTTTTTCCTGTCTTTGGATTCAAACTGAAATAATGGCCTCTTTTTGGGTCTTGAGCCTGCTGGCAATCAAATATATCACTGGCTTTTATGGTTTTCAGGTCTTTGGACTTGACTACAGCTCCACTATACTGTCTGGTCTCCTGGTTTCCAGCTTGCTGACTGCAGATCTTGAGACTTCTTAGGCTCCATACTCATATGGGCAGATCATTTATAATAACTTTCTTTATTTAAAAAACAAAACAAAAACAAAATATTTTATTTCTCTGGAGAATTCTAATACAGAATCTAAATCATTAATAGATATTAGGTGAGCAGAGGAGAGGAGAGTGAGTAATAGAAAGATGTTTCTGGCCAAGGAAAACCATGATTGCACTCAGAGGCAAGAGAGCATGATGTTAGCAGATCTGAAGCTCACATAAACAAGAGCACTAAGTGCAAATATTGTGATAAATGCAAATGATCAGAAGGGAGAGGATCACAGAGATCATGGACACCTATGCAAGACATTTTAAGGATCTTAGCCTTAATCCTAAAGGCAAATGAGAATCTGTGGAAACATGTGAGCAGAATCCCAACATGCTTGGCTTTGGGCTTTAGAAAGTTCCCTGACAGTGATGGAGACAGGAAAGGACAAGGGTGGAGGAGCAGAGAAGGAGTTCAGAGACTATTGCTATAAGTCTGGCAAATAGTATGGAGTTTCATGTTACAGAAATGGCACTTTAAGGCAGAAATAAGCAAATCGATGAATAGTTACATAGAGGAAAAATCAACTGGATCAGCCATTGAGTGGAAAAGGGAATGATGACTGGAGAGAAAAGACAAATGCTAAGGCCTGGGTTCTTATTATGGACAAATGAATAACATGGAGAATACAGAAGGAAGACCAGGTTTGGAAGCAAATAGAAACAAATAGAACAAGTTCTGAAGATGCTGACATCAACATGTCTGTCCCTAAATATTAAGGAACAAATGTTCAGTAGAAAATTATTTATAATCATTTGAATTCCAGAAAACCGGAATAAAAATTTGGACTTTAATTAAACAACACATGTTTGCCACTCTGCTATGCAGCATACCATTGTATTCATTTTCTAGTATTTTTAAACTAAGAATCACAAGTTGAGTGGTTCAATTGTGCATCTTAATGCAAAATGCATGATTTTCTGATGAGTGCCTACATGCACTAGAGATGATAACTGATTCACATTCTCTTGTTACATGACTCTGGAAGGTATAGTTCTTGAAATGGAAATGGGTGAAACCATAAACCAGGAATTTTAAGGCCAAGAATTACCCTGGCTTATGACTGCCAAGCTACTCTTCTGGTGGTATATACTCCAGACATACTTATTTCAAGTCATTTTTTAAAAAGATTTTATCTATCTATCTATTATCTATCTATCTATCTGTCATCTATCTATCTATCTATTTATAAGTAAGGGAGGGTCAGAGGGAGAGGAGAGAGAGAATCTCAAGAAGACTCCACACTAAACATGGAGCCTGATGTGGGGCTCAATCTCAGGATAGTGAGATCATGACCTGAGCTGAAGTCAAGAGTTGTATACTTTACTAAGTCACCCAGGCGCCCCTCAAGCCATTTTTAAAAGGTGAGATTGTATAAGGAGGGTTTTTCAAAAGAAGTGGGCCTAGGATAAGTCCTGAATAAGACTAGATTTATCAGACTCTCAGAAAAGGAGGAATAACAAACAGAACTGCAATGACTGAGGAGTTAGATGAGAGTGTGGCCTCATAGAGCCCAAAGAAAGAAAGTAGGTGATAAAAGAAAAGATTGGCAATCAAATGCTGCTGATAATGTAAACAAGATGAGAGCTGAGAAGTGTCCATTTGATTTGGAGACCAAAGAGCCACTGTAAATCTACTGATGACTATCTACAGAGTGGCAGAAGCCAGATAGCATGGATTCAAGGAGTCACAGGGTGGTGATAAAACAATACAAAACAAAACAAAACAAACAAAAAAACAAAAAACAAAACAAAACAAAAAAAACCCAGACAGTTGGAGAGAGAAGGAACTAGATATGCTAGAGAGTCCTTCTCTTTCTCACCAAGTGAAATGTCTGCTTCATAAGGAAATGATGTAACATATATAAGTAGTCATTAGGAATGTCAATGGTTATATAATGGGGATCTGAGATGCCATCATGTAATGTACTTAAACTCTCCTTCTACCATGAACTAACTAATCAAAATTCAACTATTTTTGACACACACAGACATGCATGGAGACAGTCCAAATTGAGTAGTTGCTGGTGTGTTGTGGATGAAGGAATCAATATCAAAAATAAAAAATGTTCAAAGAACATTCTCTCTATTTTGCACCATGCTAGGCATAATATATAAATACATGTAATCTTATTTAATCTTTACACACTGCCTAGAAGGTTTTTGTGACATTAATTTTAAGGTTTTAAAAAAAGAGTTTTAGAACAGCTGAATGACTTACTAGCCATATTCCTTTAGGCACCCTGTCTCAAAGACTAATATACTGGTCATAAAGACAAACCATTACAATGCTTGTGTGGTGCCTTGTATAGTGTCTCACATAATAAGCACACTTAAAATATTTTTGTCACTCTGATTTCTATTCATGTTCTTTTGCTTAAAATTTATCTTCATCCCCAAGAAGCTTTTCTTGTATTTCCTAATCCTTTAATGTAATATACAATGCAAAGATCTTAGAATGCCTGTCTCTAATTACCTTTCCCAGCATATGTCTTCATGTTATGATATTCTTTAATTCAATTTTTTAAGAAAAATTGTGTTATGAGCTGATTTATTCAATTATTTGGGCAAATCAGCATATTAACACTACTCTTAATTCCATCTTAAATTCATTTGGATCAAATTCTTTCTAACTGAAATAAGTTTCTTAGAATTCTCATTGCCATGATAATCTTTTCAGGTAGTTTTGTTTGGGTAGAGGCAATTGTCACAGTGGTTAAGCAAAGAGGCTCTGGAGCTAGAGTACTTTCAAATCCCATCCTGATTTGTACTAATCATGTGGACTTGGACAAATTAGTGAGCCTTTTTTGTTCTAGTTCCTCATTTTTAAAAGACCAAAATTAAAGTTGCTACTCCATAGGATCACTGTGAAGGTATTTGAGATATATATATATTTGAGGTATTTGAGATATATAATATTTATATATATAATCACATATATTTATATATACTTATTCATATATAATATAAATGTGTATACATCATGTAGTATATGTGTTCAAATGTTACTTAGGATTATAATTACCTGGAAATAATTGCTTTACTCTCATTCTCGAAGTATATTGTTTTAGCTATAAAAATCCAGGTTAATCATTATTTCCTTTCAGCATATTAGCAATATCATTCCATACACCTCTGTTGTCCATATCTTTCAAAGTGCAGCACCTTTGGAAGTATTCTCCCCACACAACCTATATAACTAGAAGATACTTTTTTTCTTTGACTACAGCTTTATAAAGTTTCTCTATAAGTGTATCTAGGTTTATTTGCATATTTCTTCATACATCTTGGGATTCAACAAATTTCTTGAATTTTCAGCCTGCTACTTTTAATCAGTAAGGAAAATGCCCAGCCTTTTTTTTTTTTTATCAAATATTACCACTTTTATTCTCCTCCTATATTTCTAGAACTCAAGTTAACTGTTTGCTGGACATTATATTTCTATTGCTCTTGTCTTTTAATATTTCATAAACTCCATCTTTTTTTGTTTCCGTGATATATTTTAGACAATGCCTTTTGACCTGGCTTCTAGCTTACTAATTCTCTCTTTGGTGGTGTCTAATTTGATTTTAAAATCAATGATTGGATATTCTTTTAATTTAAATATTTGAGTTATTTAAAATTATGTTTTAAATAAATTACTTTTAATTATTGAATGATTTATTTGGCTCTTTTTTCATTCTGCTGACTTCTTTTGTTTATTTTCCTTTTTTAAATAATTTACTTTTCCTTGAAAAGTTTTAAAACTTGGACTTTTATCATTATACAGGATACACATATTTTATAATCTTAGTGTCATATTTCCATATGACACATTTCCAAATATAAAGTATTTACACATCTAATTTTGTTTTACTGGTTCATACTTATAGGAATGCTATTTCTTTGGCTTCTTAGTTATTTAAAATATATATACATATATACTGTCCTTGGTAAAATATTTGTGTTAATCTTTGAAATTGGATGGGGCAGGGGAAGAGGTGCCCAGTCAGCCTCAAGACAACATCCCTCTCACCTTGGTCTTTTGGTATTTTTAGTCTCACCTGGTAATGCATCTTTGCATTCCTAGATTAATGGAATGATGTTTTTCAAAGGAATGTCCACCATGGATGGACCATAAGCTTTCACACCACTGTCACCCATAACTCATAGAATATTGAAAATTTTGATGGCCAAGTTCATCAAGGTACGCCAAATGCATCAGGACAAAAGCAGCTACAGAGTCCTTCCTATCCCTCTAAAGACTGTAGCACATTCTTTTTAATCTCATCAAAAGCGTGTTCTATTCATTCTCTGAAAGTAAATTTTATATGTTGGAAGACTTGAAAATAATTTGAAACATATTTTGATGAAAAACAGAAGCAATCAGATTACTACATAAATACATTTTAATTAAAAAATAGGTGTGACTTTGGAATAATAAGAAATTTTTAAGTCATAATTCCAAAATTGACTTTGACTGAAATTCCAAGTCTCATAATCTCATGATAATACTCCTTTAGCAAAATAAATTTGGGTAGATTTACTTAAATCTCTCTTTACAGTAAAGTTGCATTTTTGCAGATTGATGCATTCATGTAAATGTTTCTATCTTTTCATTTCATTATACTAAATGTCTAGATAAATGAGTATTCAGAAACATCTGCTTCAAAGTCATGGAAACTTGGAATGGTAACACGTGCTCATGGATCACTTTTGAATGCCTATCTCCAATGCTTTAGCATCTTAACATTTTCTGCCTTCCATACTGCATGCATGGAAAACATGATTCTGTCCTTGGATATTTTCTTCTTATATTGAAGTTCATTGTGTTACATTGATAACACAGTTACTGATCTTACCTGACAGTTTATATTTTTATCCTATATTCATATTTTTAATACATCTACAGTATTTGAATTTATAAGGACTATTCAAGCATTTGGTATTTAAAGAGGTTGATTTAAGTTTGCATTTGAGAGTATGTGGTATGTGGGTGTGACGTTTCCATGTGTATAGAAGAAAAATTGTAAATTATTTGGGGGATGGCCTGCTAACTATATCATTAATTTAATTCTCTATTTTGTGAGAGTGAGTATGTCTCTGAGGATATCATTCAATAGACATTCCAAAACAAACTATGGTATAATAGTTAACACTAACTCTCTATACAATTAAATGTATGCAGATTACAATGATAGCTGTACTATCCAGTCTATTTAGCTGCAGAGAAAAAAAAACATTACATTTTTTATTAAATGGATATATTAGTAAATAACTATTTATTGTTATTAATATATACTTTCTACTTCTATTTATTTATGTTGAGGTAGAAATAGGATGGGTAGGGATCCCTGGGTGGCGCAGCGGTTGGGCGCCTGCCTTTGGCCCAGGGCGCTATCCCGGAGACCCAGGATCGAGTCCCACATCGGGCTCCCGGTGCATGGAGCCTGCTTCTCCCTCTGCCTGTGTCTCTGCCTCTCTCTCTCTGTGACTATCATAAATAAATAAATAATTAAAAAAAAAAAAGAAAGAAATAGGAAGGGTAGAATTTAAGAGAAAAAAAAAGAGCCTAGTTACTGGTGTGTAGTAGAGTAATCAATATTTTCTGTACTGGGTATGCCAGAGGACTTCCAGAAATGATTTCAAATTCTATGATATCATGTAAAAATTTAAAATCTGTGGTTAAATTGTTTGATAATCTCCATTTTCCCTATTACAACATGAGTTGGAGAGAATGTCCTCATTTTTCCACTAAAATTGAGCTTTACTTTGGTCTCATGACTCTCTCTCTTTCTTCCTAATCTAACTCCATTTTTTTTAAGCATGCATTAATGTTTATTTGTCTCTGCAAACACTATGAATGATAGAAGCAGCAGAGGAGCCAGGAAACACTCAGTGAATTGCTGTTGCCTCCCATTACATCTGGTCTGCTGTGATCACTAATTGCCTGTCACAGCCACTGAGCCATGGAGCTGGCAGGGCTGCCACCTCCTGTTTGGTCAAGTTGTCATTTCCTATTAATCTGAATCCTGTTGTTTTTCCCATTGCCTCTACTTTCTCACTCTGGACAGAATGAAAATCTATTATCTAACTGTGATATAAGAGTATCAAAATTTTAATTTTGGAGAAAAAAATGGAATAAAGAGGCGTTCCCATAAAAAATGAATCCCTCACTAGGGCAGCGTGGTACTGTCTCTGCTGTGCTGATTTTAAGGGCTCACATTATTTTCTTTTCCACTACAACTCAGCTATTTTCATAGCACTAGAGATCATCTGGTGAAATTTTGAAAACTGCAAGCAAGAACAAAATAAAAACATAAAAATGCAGGGGAAGTTCTGAGGCTGGTTTAATAATAGTCAGGAAGTTTTTGTTGCTTTCACATTTTCTACAAAATATTATGGAAAACATGACTGTGTAACCAGAGGGGGGCTAATAGTCATTTCAAGACTATGGAAGTGTAACCTGCCAGAGGCCCATGCTGGAAAAAGTACTTGAACACCCCAGGATCACAGCAAATTCATCAAATCCAAGTAGCCCCAAAATATCAAAGAATCCACTAGCAAACAATCATAAGAATCTTGCAGGTGAAAAACCCCATGAGCCAGGGCTTCTGTATAATCAGGCAGGAACAGGCTACTGACATTTATTTTACTGCTCACTGGTTGCCTTCAATCTAAAGCACCACAGATTTTTTTTTAACTGAGCAAGAAGTGCCTCAGCTGCCCATTCAGAAAGTCTCGATTCAATAAACATGACAGTCTGAAGTGGAGGTAGCCACAAGAATCAGACCAATGCTACGTCCATCCTGAGGGACGATTCAACTGCACAGTCATATAGCTTGTGCCAGATAAGGTGTCCTCCTGGATGATAAACAGGGAGATTGGTTATGGGAAAAGTGACCCATTTGCCTTGACTGGCCCAGTTAAAAAGCTGTCAATAAGCTTCCATATACCTCATGTATACATAATGTGTTGGGTGGTCAAGCCTGAAAGCATTGTTGGAATAAATATACATGATTCTAAATTCTAAACAAGAAACAAAGCTCCCCAAATTTAATTCTTAAGACCCTGATTCACTACATTCCAAAGCAAGTTTCAAGTTCCAGTTTCAAAGTCCAATCATCTGTCTTAAATTTCTGGTGTCACTCCATCTCCATCAGAAACATATAGCTGAGCAGCCTCCCCTCTGGCCTCCTAGGAGGTACCGTTTCATTCCTGTGATGTGCGGCTGGCTGCCATCACCTCCTAATGCCAAAGTACCTGCCTTCCCCATACTTGTGTTGATGTAACTGAAGAATCACCCATCTTAGATCCAAGAACTGAAGAAAAGCAGGACCCGTCCTTTCCTGTGACACTGGCATCTGTTTTATTTTATTTTTTATTTTATTTTATTTTATTTTATTTTATTATTTTATTTTATTTTATTTTATTTTATTTTATTTTATTTATTTTATTTTATTTATTCATGAGAGACACAGAGAGAGAGGCAAAGGGAAAGCAAGCCCCATGCAGGGAGCCTGATGCTGGACTTCATCCCCAGACTCCAGGATCATGCCCTGAGCCGAAGGCAGGCGCTCAACCACTGAGCCACCCAGGCGTCCTGACTGGCCTCTGTTTCTATTGCCTTCCTATTGGTCTCTGCTCCTTTAAGTAAGGATCTGCTATATTCATGCTTTTTCATTTGTTCTTTCCCTTCTGAACCTCTCAGAGGGCTGACACCATTTGCTGTATTTGTGTACTGAATTTGTATCTTTGCTTTCTGGTCCCGACTTTTCTTTGGCTAACATATTCCTGGATGTTTCTCATAGTAAAATGTATGAAATGAAGTTCTGGGACTGCCAAAAGTGTCCATGGTTCACACCAAACTTTTCTCCCTTCCCTATATGGATGCGGAAACTGAACTATGAAGTTATTCTTCCATCAGACCACCTCCTGCCCAGGCATGAATCTTAACCTTCTATTTTCCTAAAAGCTTTCTTTTTTTATGAAATAAAGGACAAGAAATTTCTTTTTCTGAATCAATCAATGTATCTTCTCATGATATTTAATGCTGATAAATTTGAATCTTACAAAATATTGTGAGAATGGTACAATGAACACCTATATTTTTTTCTCCTTGATTCAGCAGCTGTTAGCATTTTGCTACATTACTTTTCTTTCTATAGGTATGTACCTGTTGTTTTCTGCTGACACATTCGAGGATTATTCACAGGCATAATGACACTTCCCACTTAAATACTTCAGTATTTGTCCTTTAGGAAAAAGGAACTTCTGAACATTTATAATAAAATGGCTACCTTTAGGACATCTAATATGAATTTTATACTATTATCTAACATCCATCACATTCAGTGTTCCTCAAATGTCCCAATGTTGTCATTTAGAGCTGTCGTTTTTGTCAACCCAGGATCAAATCAAGGATGCTGCTTTGCATTTAATTGTCATATCTCTTTACTCTTTTAATCTAGCAGTTTTTTCAGTTTTTATAACATTGATTTTGTTTATTTTTGTCTGCTGGTTTCCTCATGGTTAGCTACAAATTAAACATTTTTTGGCTGAATTACTATATAAGCAACAGAATCATTTTAACTGTATCTTATGTTCCTTGTGTCTTCCTGGAGTCCTAATTCCATTCGTCATGCAGGCATGTTCTCTGGGGGAACAGGTGACACTCCCATCTCCAGCCATAAGAATAGGGTTATCTTAAAACTCATATGATAGTACTTAGAGTATTATCTTTAATCTTCCTGCTATTCCCTCTGAATAACTTATTTTTTTAACCAATTTCTTACTACAACTGCCCAAATCCTCAAAAAGACTGATTGCTAATGTGCCACTTATAAAGGTACTCTCAGTAGATTCTAGGCTGTTCCCTGGGGACTCATTCCTGACTCCTTTCTGAGCTATCCTAAATTATTTGGAGGCTGTGACCATCCTTGCTGATATAATATTAAGTCGAAACATGTTCTCATGGGTTAAATACCCTGCCTGAGAACTTTTAGACAGCAGGGTATGTTTTGAGGTCTATTCCTGTTCTTTCGTGTAGATATAGATATATTTCTGAATCCCAGTCTCTTGATATATGTCCATCTGCTCCTTCAAGTCACATTACAAATCTCCTAGTTATCCCTGTGCTTTTTTTTTTTTCTTTTAAATTGCAACTGTCGCCAAAGCAAAAATATGAGAAGTTGGGAATAAATGTGCCCCTTAATAAATGTCATTGATGACTTCCCACCTTCTATGCATAGACTGGGAGGTAAATGTGTCTTAGATCCCCTAGAAGGAGAGCCTGAGACAGACTTGAGAGGATAAGATTTATTGGGAATGGAAGGAACGGGCCCAATTCATAGGGAATTTGAAGGGTAAATCCCAGTGCAACATTAGCTCCATCTTGAAGAAAAGAAGTGGGTCTTTTGAACCCCATATCAGCTCCTCCATCCTTGTCTGCAAATCGCCCTATTGGTAGGGGTGAGAGGGGGTAGAGTAGACAGCAGGGCTGGCCATAATCTCCTAAGAAGTTGGTCCCAATCATCTGACGGGAATTCTCTAGAGAAGGGGCAGGTATGAGTTGACAATACCTAACTCATAACAGCTGAGGAGTAAGTGTACTGGGTTGGTTAGCAGGTCTGAGCAGGACGTTAATGGCACTCACTCACTCACTTGGGAAGAGGCTACATCCAGTAGTCTGCTATACTCTACAGAAGGAGGATGGCTCTTAGAACTTCCTTTCTTCAGATCCTTCTTCTCACTAATCCAATAGAATCAAGGCACTGTCTTTGACCTAAAATAGAGTCAGACTGTCTCCTTGGGGGAGTTTATTAACTCACAACACAATGCCCCAGTGTCCTTCCAAGTACATTCCAAGAAGGTTCAAGTGTATTTCCAAGAATGTCTGGAGTTGTTTAAGTGGTGCTTGCTACAAGTCTTGCTCATCTGTCTTCTGTTCCTTCTGGAGAGATTCCTCTCATCCAAGTAATAAATTCTCATTTCCCTTAAGTTAAATGGATCCAGTTTCTATTGCATATAACAACCAATAGAAGTTTTTCTATTACATTTAAAGAGTTTAAAAGTTTACATAATCTGTGGGGTGCCTGGGTGGCTCAGTCATGATCTCAGAGTTGTGAGATGGAGCCCTGTATTGGGAGATTTTCTACTCACCCCTGCCACTTATGCTCTCTCATTCCCTCTAAAATAACTAAATAAATCTTAAAAAAAACTTACATAATCTAATATTCCCCAAGTGACATTGCTAGTAAGCTACAGATATGTATCACATTTTAAAAAGCAATGATTTTTTTTAAAAAATTTATTAATATATTTATTTTTTGGATTATAATGTACTAATTATACAATTATCCAAATTATTCAGGTATAAATATATTACTAAGGATGGGTAAAAGGTGAACATGGTAGCATATTGGTAAGAACTTTAATGAACAACTTTAAAATTCAATTTTAAAATATGTGCCTTTGACAAAATCCCAAATGCCAGTGAAAAATGCCAATGATGAGGTCTCCTTTCAAATAAGATTATCCTGAGTGGATCTTGCTCTGGTTGAGTTGTCATGTATCCTATACCCTTTGAGGGATATCCCTCTGGAAATCAAATGTGATGAAGGCATTTCATGATGTGGTGAGCTAGGCACTCCTTGGTTCCCAAAGATGGTTAGGAAAAGCAAGTAAGGCAGCATTCTTCATGTCTCCTGATCCCAGAATGGGACTTAGAAAGACTAATGTATTTTCTTTTTTGATTTGACCAAGGGACAGACCTATCTTTCAGGGGTGCACACTTCTTATAGCCACAGTTGTGATGCCAGGACTCTTGTATTTTTTTTAAATATTTATTTATTATTTATTTGTTTGTTTGTTTGTTTGTTTGTTTGTTTATGAGAGAAACAGAGAGAGAGAGAGGCAGAGACACAGGCAGAGGGAGAAGCAGGCTCCATGAAGGGAGCCCGATGTGGGACTTGATCCCGGGACTCCTGGATCACACCCTGGGCCAAAGGCAGGTGCTAAACCGCTGAGCCACCCAGGGATCCCCCAAGGGACTCTTGTATTTGTCATCTCTGGACAAAGTTGTGTCTTCACAGGCAAAAGAAGAGCCACACAATCAGTGAAATTAATGAGATTTTGCCAATCCAAATAACTGGACTAAAAAGCCTGTCTTATAGATAGAATCTTTTGAATGTGTCTCTTCCCTAAGCCACTTCTTTTATATACTACATAAAGTATAGAATATATTATGCCTATCTTCACATGTAGATCAATTTGAAGGGCATTATTTGCATAACAATCTGCCAGTGCTCATCTCTCATCCCTTTCTTCAACACAACTCTCTTGTTTCCTCAGAGATTACTAATTAATTCAATATACTTTTATGTCACTCTTTTTACTTTGGGCTTATTCACTGCAGTAATTTTTTATTTCACCAAAATTCACATTCCATGTATCTGGCTGGGTTGTACAGAATTTAGAAACTGGGAGACATTCTGTTCTAGATTTGACATGTGCCATATTTTAGCTAAGATTTTATTTTAAACTGGCATGATAAAAAAAAAAATCTTAAAGTTTTAAGTGGAAGTATCTGGCCAAAACATTCCATGACTTCCTTCACTGAAAAGGAGACACATTTAAAAGAAAGACATTTTGCCCAGAGTTTGGAATCATTTTCCCCTTCCAAGAGTTTTGCTATAAAAAAAACCAAACACACACACAAACAAAAAAACAAACATAAAATCAACAATAATAACAAAAGGCAGAACAAATACTCCTTCTCACTAAAGAGTTATTGAGTAAAAAGGCCTCCTTTTTAGAATTCAGACTTTTTAAGAAGCCAGACTTCTGCCTTTAGAGGAAAGTATGCATGCTTTCTGATTTTTGGGTCGGAAAGTGATGGAAAAGCATAAAACAGAAGAGCCAGAAGAAGCAAAGACTTGAAGGTTGTCAAAAGCAAGGGATATTCATGGAACTCAAGAGATATTATAGGGCTGGAGTTTGTTGAGGAAGTTTAGAAAGGTAGATACAGAACAGATTATAAAATACTCCATATGTCATGCAGTGGAATTTAGATTTATTGTGCAGTAAGCCACTGAAATTTATCTTTAGCATTGGAATAACAACATAGCTATATTTAACTTTCAGACAGATAACTCTCATACCACAGTGAGTATGAAATAGAGATGAAGAGATAAGACAGAAGTCATTTGAAATAACATGTGAGAAAGATGATGAGAGTGTTTACTAAGAAAGCAGCTACAGAACTGGAGGAAGGGCTGTAATTAGGAATGATTTAAAGATAGGAACAAACAGACTTGGTGGCCAATTTGATAAATAAAAGAAAGGAGAACAATGTGCTAAGACCGTTTTATTCTTCTTAAAGGAATATTAGGATTTAAAAAAGGGATATTAGGGTAAAACCCTTCTTTGTCCCTTGTTTATTGGATCTTCTCATAAAGTTTCTAATGGCTTTGAAAATTGTTTGCTCTCTAAGGACTGAGAGAGTCCCCTCTCACCACACTTAAGGCATCCCCTGCTGATCTGGAGGCTCTACCACCTTGCATTTTATAGAAAAGGACAAAGAACAATGTAATTAAGAACTCAAATATATAGTTTTTTTCCTCCTGGGACTTTAGGTAATAACGATTGAGATGACACATTATAGCTAGAGGGACAGATAATAATGAGGAATGGTTCAAAGTAAATCAAAAATATATAATTTTCTTGAATCTAATCCTCAGTTTTCCTGTAATTTCCACCCCTGAGTCTATATAATATCTATTCTCCAAACAGCCTCTTAAAGCTCAAGACCAAGTTTGTTTTTCAGCAGCTCAGAGCAGTAGCTTAATGGATTATCAAATTAGACCTTACCACCAGTCCCTAGATGAACACGTGTGTTGGTCTAGTCACTGGGTATTTACCGTGTTACTTTTCTCAAGTCTAATTTTTCTATTGCATCCCTAGTGACTGGATCCCAGAATTGATGAGCTCAGTCAGTCCCTTTCGGCCAATCTGCACATATCCAAGTTTATTCAGGATTGGAAAGTGCCTTATCTTTTTATTCCTTTTGGGAATGAGAGTTCTCTTGTATTACATTTCCAAATGACTGTGTTGCTAGGATTTGCTTCCAGTCCATGCTGAAATCAGCAGTTTTTCTTAACTATAAACTCTTAGTTATGGATCCAAGGTATGTGAATTGTGAAAATCAATAATGGGGAATTTCATTAAAACAAAGTGGGAAGGGGGCACCTAGGTAGTTCAGTGGTTGAGCATCTGCCTTTGGCTCAGGTTGTGATCCCAGAGTCCTGGGATAGAGTCTCCCAACAGGCTCCCCGCAGGAAGCCTGCTTCTCCCTCTACCTATGTCTCTGTCTCTCTATGTCATGAATAAATAAATAAAAATCTTTAAAAATACGTACATACATACATAACGTGGGAAGTTTCAGCATGAGGGAGCTCTCACATCCTACCACTCAGAGTCAATTGCAAACCCAACAGGAAAAGATGCACTTGACCTTACATAGACTTGACCTTGCAATGGATACTACTCTATTGCTTCAGCTGGAGGAAGAAACCATTACCGTATCCTCTCACTCCCTTGCAACAGCTCAGCCAATGAGAAGTCACCACACTTTGAACTCCAGTTTCCGCCAATGTACTTTTAGTTTATAAATAGCCTTCTCAACTTACCACTTTTCTCCTTAAAAAAAAAAAAAAAAAAAAAAGCAGACTTCCCCTTTGTTCCCTGGACTTACCTAGGGTTCTGCTGCCATTTATTTGTCCTGGGTTGCAATTCTCTTTTATTCCCAAATAAACCCACCTTTTGCTGGTAAAATAAGAAGTAGATTTACTTTTAAGGTTAACAGAGTCTATCTTTAGCCATTACTGAACCCCCTGATTCTATACCCTAGCTTTTCTCAGATTAGCTTCCTTCAGTTCACCAGCAAGCCCCTCCAAGACTCCTTATTTTTTGCCATAATCTCTGCTGATTGTCTAATTTCCAGTAGCCACCTTTCCACTTATAAACTCCCATCAGGCTTTTTGCTTAAATCTATATAGCCTCCTTACATTTGTTTTCCTTGGCCTGCCCCACCATACATATCACAGATATTTGGTGGATGGATTAAGCATTGTCAGAGTACATATTTCTTCCTTTCCACTTTATTTAGATCAGCATTCCAACTCATTTAGCATTCCTGTAAGTTTACATATTTTTTGCTACAAAATTACATAGACACAGCGATATGAAAAGGGAGTTTTTTAGGGTTAAAACTGTAATATCTCTCCTGTGCAGAAATGAATATATTTTCCTTAGGTCTCAATTTCTCTATTCCATTTCATCTGATTTCAATGGAAAGGAAGCCAAAGAAGAATCTATTTTGCACTTTATTATATTCTATTATCTCTACCTGCTGCCAAGATAGGTAACCACATAAAACTCTGCAAAAGGAAGAATAAAAGAATTAATAGTTTTTAAAAGGCATATATCTACAAAGGCAAAGAGAATAGGTGATAAAACAACAACTACAAATTTTGGAAACCTAATATGGAAACCTAAACATAAGCTTTGCAAAGACATTGGCTAGAAATTTCTGAGGGAAGTCCAAAGTAAGCCTATTCACAACATGGCATCCCAGAAAGGCTCAAGAACTGGAGGTATCAGATTGCTTCAAAGTAAAGTTTCTCAAAGGGCTGAAAAGAGAAGAGTTAATTGAAAATGCAGAAAGAAAATTTTCTATCCCAAAGTACTAAGCTAAACAACTATCCCTCCTACTCTAAGGAAGAAAACCAGAGCTTTAAATTCAAACAAGCCAACTAAGAAGCAAACAAGCAAGAAAAAGAGGGATTCTTGACTAGGATATCAGGCACAGCTCATGGTGCAAACATGGCACTAACGTGTGAAATTGAGTGGACACCTACAGTCTGAATTATGAGATTGCCAACTTCAAGCATGTGGCTCCTGTGTGATATTGAACATTTTTATCAGTGTCTATTTTCTTTTTTTCCCTCTTTTTTCATTGGAAACCCTCACTCTTCCTAGTTTTAGCTGAGTACACAAGCAGACATTACTCTTCAAGTTTCCATTGCAGCTAGGTAGGGCCATATGATTACATTTTTACCAATGGGATGCAGATGGGAATGATGTGTACAACTTGCATATCACATTTTTAAGAGAGAGCTGCTTAGTCTACACTCTTACTTTTCTCCTTTCCTCTAGTCAGGAATTAAGATGGTCTTATGGAATAGGGGCTGTCCTTGTCCCACTTGCTTACATGGAGTCCCTTTCAAGAAAGAAAACCAACTTCCATATTGTTGCAGATATTGTATTCATAGGTGTCTTTTTTTTTTCATAGGTGTCGTATTTTATAGAAACAGTAGTCTTAACCAATAGTCTAAGAAATTGCTTAATTGTTGGCAACACATTGAAATTCCATTTTGGAGCTATTATCATGTTTAAGAAATATAGTGTACAGATACCAAGAGTTGGAGACCTCCAAATATTGGCTTTCTCTAATCACTGAAATGAAGAAGACATTAAACATTCTGTCCAGGATTATAATATAACTTTGAATACAAACACAAAGATAACTACTACCACTAGACATCTGAGGAAAATCTCTAACCAGAAAGACAGATACATGTAAATACAAGTAAAAAAACAAACAGTGGTAGAGAGAGGAAATATAGAAAATGAAGAGAGTCCCCAATAAACTTCAAAAATTTATAATCATTATCTTCAAAACGTAAGAAAGTGTATTGCATCCACAAAATAAGACTAGGCTACTCTAGATGGTTATGTGTGGGGGAAAAAATGGGATTTTGAAAGTTAAACATAAAACTTAAAAATAAATAAATAATTTATTTAAATGATTAAAATGAGATAATTTCCATAAACTAGAACATCATAGGAGAAAAAAGTTAAGAAAGGTCAAGATTATCCCAGGAAGCCCAACGTACAAAATAATAAGAATTCTAAAAAATAAGAAGTGAGAAAACAAGGGAATAAAAAATAAAGAGATGGAAAGAGGAAGAATATAACCATATATTTGAATTGTCCCACTGAAGATATTGCTTTCCAGGTGAAAATGCTACAATGTTTAACAAAATAAATAAAAAATGACCACAATAAGGCTTTATCCTTATGGAATTTCAGAATCTTGAAAACATATATTTTTAAATTACCAAGAAAACAAAAAAGTTACATACAAATGATCAAATTTCAGAATATCTTTGATTTTATGAGTAACTGGAAAATATGTAGAGAAATGTTTTAAAATTATGAATAAAAATATTATAGAGAACTTGCAAATGATACCTCAGAAATAAAAAAGGATTACCATGAACAATTGTATACCAACAAACTGGATTACACAGAAGAAATGGATAAATTCCTAGAAACATACAATGTAACAAGATTAAATCATAAAGACAGAAAGTCTGAAGAGATATATACCTAGCATGGAGATTGAACCAGTGATCAAAAACTTTCCAACAAAACTTAGGACCAGATGGTTTCACTGGTAAATTCTACCAGACTCTTAAAGAAGAATTAACATCTATCCTTCTCAAACTTTTCCAAAAACTTAAAGAAAAAAAAAGTACTTCCAAACTTATTTTTTGAGGCCAACAATCCCCTGATGCCAAAGCCAGACAAAGGCACCATAAGAAAACCTCAGATTAATACCTTGATAAATATAGATGAAAAATCTTCAAAAAATACTTGTAAAATAAACTCAGTAGCACCTTCAAAGTGTCCTACACCACAACAAAGCTAATTTGTCCTTGGGATGCAAGAGTGGTTCAACACATAGAAATCAGTTAATGCAATACACCATAACTAACAAACTGAGGAATAAAAATTACATGATCATGTAAATAGATGGAAAAAAAGTGTTTGACAAAATTCAACATCATTTCATGCTAAAGAAGAAAACCCATTAAGTATTAAAGGAAATTACCTCAACAATAAAAGACATACAGGAAAATTCCACTCAATGATGAAAAAATTAAAGCTTTTTCCCCTAAGATCAGGCACAAGAGAAAAGACTCATTCTTGACATTTCTACAACAACAGAGTACTGGGAATCCTTGCCAGAGCAATTAGGTAGAAAAAAGAAATAAAAAGCATCAAAATGAGAAAGGAGGACATAAAGTCATCCCTGTTTGCAGACAACATGATCTTATATAGAGAAAAATCCTAAAGATTTCATAAAAACACTGTTAGATCTAATAAATTCACCAAAGTTGCAGGATACAAAATCAATATAAAGATCAACATAGTGTATAGTGTAGTTTCTATAAACTGAACAATCTGGAAAGAAAATTAGGAATGTAATTCCATTTATAATAGCACTAAAAAGTATAAAATACTTAGGAATAAACTCAGGAACTAAAAAAACTTTGATATCAGAAAAAGAAATTAAGACACAAATGGAAAGACATCTTTTATGCATGGCTTGAAAAATTTAAATTTATTAAAATGTCCATATTAACCAAAGTCATTTACATACTTAATGCAACACCTATCAAAATCCTAATGGCAACCAACACTCTTAAAAGATTTAGGAGAAAGTTTACAATATAATCTAGTTTACGAAGAAAACTTGTGCTAGAATGCTTTTTAAAAAGTATTTTTGAATACCATTAAAACTGCTTTTTTCCAACAACAACAACAACAAAAATCCTAATGACCTTTTTTTTAAATAAATAGAAAAAACAGTCATAAAATTCACATGGAACCACAAAAGCTACAAATAACGAAATCAATCTTAAAAAAGAAGAACAAAGCTGGAGGTATCATATTTCCTAATTTTAAAATACATTACAAAGCTACCATAATCAAAATAGTATGGCACTGGCATGAAGACAGACATATAGATAGAATAGCAAGTCCAAAATAAATCTACACATACATGGTCAACTGATCATCAACAAAAATACACTGTAGGGAAAGGTACAAATAGTCATTTTCACACATGGTGTTGGAAAAACAGGAAAACTACAATACAAAAGGATACAATTGAAATTTTTATTCTTTTTTTTATTATTTTTTTTTAAATTTTTATTTATTTATGATAGTCACACAGAGAGAGAGAGAGAGAGAGGCATAGACATAGGCAGAGGGAGAAGCAGGCTCCATGCACCGGGAGCCCGACGTGGGATTCGATCCCGGGTCTCCAGGATCGCGCCCTGGGCCAAAGGCAGGCACCAAACCGCTGCGCCACCCAGGGATCCCTGAAATTTTTATTCTTAACTAATTTTCTTCTAGGACTTTTATGGTTTCAGGTCTTACATTTAAGTCATTAAATCATTATGAGTCTAAACTTTTTTTCAGGGAGTAAATCTCATGTTAAGTGTTTTCAAATCAAATAAAATATTTCCAAGGAAGATATTTTATACTCAAATTATGAACCTAATGAGCATGTTAATAATAAAGACATGTTCAGACATTAAATGTCTCAAAAATTTATCCTCCGTGCATTTTTTTCCTCAAGAAACTGCTATAAGATTCCATGTATTGAAATGAAGAACCAGACTAGAGGGGGAGTAATATAGAATTCAGAAACATAAAACCCAGACTAGGAGAGAGATAAAGGGAATTATCAGAATAGAGAAGGGATATCCAGAGATATCAGCCAGTGGGCAGACATGGAGAGTCAGTAGACAGGGTTAAAATCCAGAGAAAGAAAGAAAAAACAGTAATTTGAAAGTATTGAGAATGAATATATATTTTGGTGAGAGATTTGGGGAATGGATTTTTGATGTCTACTAGACAATTAACCAAATGGAAAAATAGGTCTATTCTTAACCCTGGAGAAAGTAAAAGTTTTAAAGCAGAAATATATAATTATAAAATACTAAGATAATTTAATACAAAATATTATTAATATGGCCTTGATAATATAAACACTTGTGTTTATTTTACTGAAAATTCTAATATAGTTATTGCAAAAAGATCAGGGGAAGGGGGAAATGTGTGCACATATGTGTCTGTGTGTGTGTGTGATTCCAGTGCAGAGAGAAGACAATTAAGTTCATATCTTTTGGATTTTAATGTGTTAGTTAATATGCAAATAATTAAGAAATTAAAAGTATTTTACTTATAAATATGAAGATATATGCCCCAAACAGTTAAAATGCCATAAAAGTATTGCCTTTTAAGAAATAGCACTCCAAGACTTTTTTAAAAATGTTATTATAAAACATGTTTCACTACTTCAACTTTCTTGTATAACTTTGATTTTTAAAAATAAAAATAAAAAATACTTTTGAACATAAATAATTACTCTCCCTATAATAAAGTGCTAGGACTCCCATAACAGAATACCACAGATTGGGTTGTTTAAAAAGGATTGTACTTATTCACAGTTCTAGAGGTTGGAAGTCCAAGACCAAAGCGCCAGCAGAATTGGTTTCTGGTGAAACCAGCTCTTTTATTTTTGTAGATGGCAACTTTCTCACTGGGTCTTCACATGATCTTCCCTCTGTGTATACATTACTGGTGTCTTTTCCCTTTCTTATAAGGACCCTGGTTATATTGTAATAGGGTCACACCTTCTGGACTTTGTTTTACTTACATTAACTCCTTAAAAGCTCTATCTCTGGGTATAGCTACATTGGAAGTTAGGGCATTAGCATATGAATATGAGGGGATAAAACTCTGTCCATTAAACCCACATATTTATAGTTGTTTAAAAATCTGTCGAATTCACACATTCAAATATGTTGTTTACAGCCAACATCCATTCTGATTGGCCAGAGCCCAAACTGTACTAGTTGTTAAATACTTTTATTACTCCTATAAATATACATTACTTTCTGGGAGATATTTCCAGCCTTAATAGGACATTATATCTATTTTCAATGACTTTATTGAATGTTTGAACAGAGAAATATTTTGGGGCTCCTGGGTGTCTCAGTTGGGTAAGTATCTGCCTTTGGCTAGGGTTGTGATCTGAGGGTCCTGGGATCAAGCCTAGCCTTGGAGTCTCTGCTTAGTGGCGAGTCTGCTTCTCCTTCTCCTCCCTCTGTGATCTCTCTCACTCTCACTCTCTATCAAAAATATAAATAACATCTTTTAAAAAAATAGCAGAGAAATATTTCTATTTATGGACATATTAAAGAAATGTTCAGTTGCTGAAGTTTTATAACATAAACTACAGAATCATGTTTTTGAGTTTAAGAAGACATAGAAATGAACAATAAATCACCATATAAATGCTCTTAATTTTCATAATTGAAACTGCTAATTCTAATTTTTATGTGTGCACCTACTGCTAAAACCAAATGGAATACTCACTTCCCTCTGAAGGTTGTAGGTACATGCCCTTTGATTAGTGGCTGCAGCTAGTCTTCAAAGAACATGAAATTGATTGTAAATCTGCCTCCTAGATTAGAGGTCAGCTACAAATGTTCGTTCCAAAAAACAAGTCTGTTTGCTACATTCACTTCATACAGTTAAAAACATGAGTTGAGATGCAAATCCAAGTCTGAAACTTGTCTGAGTCTTTTTCCTTCCTGAAATTTGGAAGTAAAAATAGAGACTACCATAGAGTTTTCTAAAGATCAAATATTATAATTTATATAAAGGCCTCAGTGTTAGTACCTTCCATATATTCCACTAATATATTACTATATTAGTAATTAGTTAAAATTAGTTACTATTTTATGAACCTCTATTTGCCACTGTTGCTTCATTCATGTCTTCTATCTTGGGATTCTATTGAAGTGAAACTTTCCAAATGGTCTCATGAACCTCCTGCAAATCATTTTCTCATTCACTTAGCAGGGTCAATATCACTGCTGCTTTTTTGTATTGTGGCCCAAAGATTAATATGACATTTCCCAAAGAAATCAGGCCATTCAACTCAACAAATTCCATTTTTAAAAGGTTTACATATTCTTCCTCCAAAAGGTGCTGTCAAGGTTTATTACAAATTTCAAATTATAATAATTTTTAAAAACTAACTTGCTTCCACATTTAAAAAAATCATTTCATAGTAGGTAAATCTGGTTTAAAAATTGCTAAATAGATACAAGCATACATACATGCGCACAAACATGAACCCTTAAACACACACATAAAGCTAAACTGCCGTAATTCATAAGCAACGTTTGACACATGTTAAGTGGTTTATTTTTATTAGAGGCATGATTCTGTATCCAAGTAGAAATTCTATTCTACAAACTCTAAGATGTGGATTATTTTAAATAGTGTGTGATTTCTCAGCCACCAATAACACAGTCAAGCATGTTTTTCTTTAATTCTTAAAAGCAGTGGGATGTATGCACTTCTGTGGGTGAGACTATACAGAGTTGACACAGTAGTAAATATATTTTGGGGAGGTAAATTGCTTGTATGACTTTACAGAGCTTTCAATATAAAAGCTCCATACTCCTGACAGTTATTTGTAATGTCACATTTTATAAGATGAGTGCTGCATTGTGTGACTTGTCTTTTTTACTCTCTTATTCCAAGAAAGACACATAAAATCGAGTGAGTTATATTTACAAAAGGAGAAGAGATGTAAGAGATCTTTGTCATTGCTTTCGTCTGCAAGAAGAACTCTCTGGTGAAGCTGTGGGCTTCATAGTAGGAGCTCTAGTCGTAGGAGCTATGAGGGAAATGGAATGAACCACAGTTCTTTTCTTTTCCTAAAGATTTTATTTATTTATTCATGAGAGACACAGAAGGAGGCAGAGACATAGGCAGAGGGAGAAGCAGGCTCCCTGTAGGAAGCCTAATGCGGGATTCGATCCTACGACCCTGGGATCACGACCTGAGCTAAAGACAGATGCTCAGCCACTGAGCTACCCAGGTGTCCCCACAGT
This sequence comes from Canis aureus, assembly GCF_053574225.1. Classification (NCBI taxonomy): domain Eukaryota; kingdom Metazoa; phylum Chordata; class Mammalia; order Carnivora; family Canidae; genus Canis; species Canis aureus. Next base: position 8,489,183 of record NC_135627.1, read on the forward strand.
TTTAAGTAGTAATTGTTCCCCTAAAACTCCCAGGTTTGCTTGCTTCTTCTTATTGTTTTCTTATTATTTGTTGGATTTGCTTACCTCTTCTCCGGAGATTGCTTCAAGGCATACCCAGTCCTGTGTTAAGTAAGTTTCTAAGCCATATAAATAGATTGTTTCACTTGGGGATGTCTCCACATTTGTCTTCTTCAATGATAACTGCCTAATGAAAACATTTAGAAAATACTACTCTGTTGAACAACTTTAACCTGTGGCATCTCCCAGAACACAAATGAAAATCCTTCTCCTTTAAGTGGAGATCTCTGCAAAGACAGGGTGCTAATCCAGAGTGACCCTTCCATGGCATTCTTTAATCATTGATGACAGCAAGTGAAATGGGAATGGACGCAGAGCAAATTGCTTCATTAGTAACATAGCCTAGAATACCTGTGAAACTATAACCTGCATTTCCTAATACATGGGCCGTGAAATGTGATTATTTAACTCTCACAATTTAGACTCATTGTCTACGTAAGGTGGATTTTTTTTCAGTTTTAATAAATTACTTGTTAAAATGCAAAATTATTACTTTTTCCTGACTTTTTTTGATGTTCAAATTTAGTATATGGCAGTGGTATAAGCAAGATTCTTAACAAAATAATGCAAAACTGAAAATAATTGACTATAGTGTTTAAATTTATAGTGCATACCCAAAGGGGACATGTATTAAGCAACAAATTTGTACTCTTTCATTTTTGTGAGTGATGTATAAAATATACTAATCGAATCAATACTGAAGGGGCATTTTTAACCATCATTTAGTTGGCATTAGCAAAATTTCAGAACTGCAAAAATGAATGGCAAATTACTACCATAACTATAAAATGTGTTTTTATAAATATACTCTTAAATCTCAGGTGACTAAAAGCCTGCAATGCAAACTCCCTCTGATGCTAACTACTGTAAGAGATGCTTGACCACTGGAAACAAGCTGAAAAAAAATGCATGATAGTTGTATCTATCGATTGTATTTAAAGAACAATGGTGTAGGCAGCCTCTCAATTTTCATTGATGATATTTTTTAAAATGAAGATTTTTTTCCCTGAGCAGAATTCTATTTGAAAAGTAGAAAAGCAATATTGCCTTCTTCAAAAGTTAAAAAATTATAAACTGGGGAACCTGGCTAGCCCAGCCTTTAGAGCATGTGATTCTTAATCTCGGGGTTGTAAATTCAAGCCCCACGGTGGGTATAGAGATCACTTAAAAATAAAATCTTATTAAAAAATAGCAAATTACATTATACAAATGGATGATAATATAATCAAAAGCATTTAAAATGTTTTTCTAAATATAGGAGAGAAAACAGGGAGAATACAGAGTCAAGAAAAAGCTTTTCTTAAACATTATAACAATATATCTTCTTATTAATTTTAATTGTAGAACAAGAATGGGCAACTCTTTCTGTAAAGGATCAGAGAGTCAACAACATATTAGATATTGTGATCATACAGTGAATTCAGCTGTTTTAGCACAAAAACAACTATAGAAATATATAAACAAAGGATGTGCCAGTGTTTCAATACAATTTCATGTATAAAATCAGGTAGACAACCATATTTGGCCTGTGGCCTTACAAATAATTTACAAACATTTATCCTAAAATAACATTGAGAATATTATTTTTAAAAGAGATTCACTACCCAAATTAGTCCTGAACCAAATAAAATTAACTTTGGATAGATCAGAAAGATGATAAGGAATATTCTAGGATATTCTAGTCTATCAAATCTGCAAGTATGCTAATGTCATTTAGAGTTGCTTCCCTGTGTCTAAATCAATTTAACTGAAACAGTTTAAAAGCACTGACACTGACACATTTAAAAAAAAATATTTTACCAGAACGTTATCTCATGTTTGCAAATTATCAATTCATACTGAATGAAGGTATAGAGAAGGGGTAGTGAGCAACATTTCAAGTTACTCGTGCTTAAGTTCATTGAAAAGAAAAGATTTTTCTCCCATTAGTGTATTCCAATGAATCCATGCAAAATTAGCTGGTTTTATAATCCATTATTTTCCTAAATAGAAAGAGATATATTCCTTTTGTAAATCATTACAAATTCTGAAATTCTATCATTACAAGTTGTTATGTTTGTTGCTAAGTTTGTTTTTAACTAAGAAAAATAACACAAAATAAAACAACAGCAATACCAGCAACAGTTTGTCACATACCGTATCTCCTTGATCCTTACCACAGCAGTGAGAGTAATATTTTTATTTTAGAAATAAAGATCGTTTGGTTTTAGGAATTTAGATAATTGCCAGACGTGATATACCTAATCAGGAATGGCACTAAGATTTAAAATTAGGTACACTTAGTGATTGTAAACTTTCCTCATTACAAAATATTTAACGGGGTCATACTGTGAATGCAGTGCTTTACATACAAAATTTTAATCTCCAAAAATCTTGCAAAGGAAGTGTTAGCATTTTTTCTTATAAGACTGAGAGACCATTTGCAAGTAATTTGCCCATGGTCAGAGAGCTATCAGAGCCTGAACTAGAACTTACTTTGTCACCACACCCAAACTCTCCCTGCTAAGCCTAGCTGTTGGAATGCAAATAGAAGTAGGAGGCTATATTTCAAACAGACTAATTTAATGGTTAGATTAGCAAAAGCAAATTCTGGTTGAAATCAATAAAGAGGAATACAGGACAAGATTCTAAGTATGTGAGAATAGAAATGAGGAAGGGAAAGGCTTAAAATAGAGAACAAAATATGGAAAACCCAGAGGTTTAAATCCTCTTTCAATGTTTACCATTACATCAATTTGGGTGAATGATTTAATAGTGAACAACCTCTGTTGATTTATCTTCAACAGGCAAGTAATGATGTAGATTCAAAAAGTGTTGATATGAACATTACAAGGTAACCCACATATGTAAATTGAATTAATATCATTCAATTGATAATAAATAAGGACATATTCTATATTCTTCAATTGCTTCATGTTTATTTAACATTTTTTTGTTAGTTTGGTCTTATTCTAACATCCAAATACATGAAGTTATTAATTTGAAACTCTAAGAACTCATTTTTAATTAACTGGGAAAATGAGTTGTTTGAAAATGATTCTCAGATAGTTATTAAAATTTGGCTAATTTTCATGATATTCCATGGATACTTGCGGTGGAAAATTGCCAACTTCAAAATAGAGCCATCTATGGTGTTGTTCAAATCTATTATACCCTATTTATTCATCTCATTTAGAAATTACTGACAAAAAGATAGTAAAAATCTCCTACAATGATGCCAGATTTTTCTCATTTCTCCTTATAGTTCTGCAAATTTGTTATTTATGTATTTTGAGGCTGTTATTGATACAAATTAAGATAAGAACTATTGTCTCTTCCTAGTGAATTGAAATTTTAATCATTGGGTAGTTGCCATCTTTATATCTTATAAATACTTTTGGCTAAAGTCCAGTTTATATGATATTAGTACAGCTACAAAAGCTTTGTAAAATTCAGTAAAAATTATTTCATATCTTTATTGTTAAATATTCTGCATACTTCTTATTAACAGTATAAATAATCTATTGATTTTTAATCCAATCTGATAAACATCACCTTTAGCAGAATTTAGTCCATTTATATGTATTGTGATTATGGTTTCATTTACATTTATTTTTAACATCTTATTTTTTAATAATTGTCTTGCATGAGATTTTATGCTAATTTTTTCATTTCTTAATTTATTTGTATTAAGTGATTAAAGTTCTACTTTTCCATCACTTTGGAAGGTACATTTATTTGAAGTATTTGCCTTACTAGTTTTTCAAGAATACTTAACTTCACAGAGTAAAAAGCTAATTCATATCTTAACCTCCTCCTAACCAAACAAAGGCATTAAAATATTTTAACTGTGAGTCCTTTTCTGTCTTGTTTTTACGGTGTATATCAGACTTTTTATTGTGATATATAGAGTCATATTTTATCAGATTTTCATATATATTTGCAGTTTACTTTACTCATCATTCCTTTTTGCATCTCAGTTTTTTCCAGATATAATTTTTCTTCTTCCTATAGTGTAATACTTAGAAATTTCTTCGCTAAAATCTGTTAATGGTAAAGAATATCTTTTGTGTTGCCTAAAAATGCTTTGATTTATTCTGGTGTTTTTTTAAAGATAGGCTGCTGAGCATAGAATTTTTGATTAACAATTATTTTATGATATCATTTGAAGAAATGCTTCCTTTTTTTTTTTTTTTTTTTCTTCACGGTTACTATAGAAAAATCAGTCTATTTGCCTAAGTACCATTGTTGGTGAACTCTCTTTTTCCTTTGAATTGCTATTACCATCTCCCTGGTTGGTTTTTTGTGGGGAGGGGTGGATTATTCTGTGTTTGCTTTAACATTTCCAGGAATCTAGTTTTTGCCTTCCTTTCACTGCATTGTGTTTTGGTGTTGATTTCCTTTTATTTATCTTGCTTAACATTGGTTGGAATCTGTGAAACTGAAGATTGGTGCCCTTTATCCATTTTGGAAAATTTCAATCAATATTCTCTCCAAAAATTACCTTTCTACAATCTTGTCAACTCTAATTAAATATATATTATTTTTCTACCTGCATAACTTCTTCATATTTTCCTTCTCTGTACTTCTGTGCTATATTCTAAATAATTTATTTATAGCTTCTTCTCAATTCTTCCATTAGGTCATAAATTTCTGACTAATTATTGGGCTTTTAGATGTGATTACTAGATATTTCATTTCTAGAATTCTATGTGGTTCTTAGTATCAAATATAACTGTGTTTTCATTTCATTTTTCTGTAGCATATTTCAGAATTTTTTATGTACTTAAGCATTATTAAATCATGTATTTTATATTTGTACCAAATAGCTCCAATATCCAGTCTTTGAAGGTCTGACTCTGGAATTTGCTTTAGCTTTTGGTTATTTCTTTTGAGTGTTCTAATACTGATTATATATTTTATAACTTTTGATTAGTGAGAATTCTTTAAAGTGTGGGTAGAAAGTGCACATCTGCCAAGGGAATATGTGTTACCCTTTCCCAAGCAGCAAGGATAGTTCCTAATTGGGACCACTTTGAAAAAATGATCTCCTGATAGTTTTTATATCTTATAGGTGGTTACTCACATTAGAGCTTTTCTCTCATCCAAGGCCAAAAATTCATAAGAAGTGCTACTTTTTTGTACTCTAGTCCAAAACCAAGACAAGCAAGTATCAGTATTACTTTGTGTTGTAAACTTTCACCAAGTGTGTAATCATTTAAGCTTTCTTTAGAGATCTCAATTAAACTTGCCAAATTACATTGGTCCTCTGTGCCCTGAATGAGACTCATTAGTAAGGAAATTCTGGTCACAAGGGATTAGTATTTGCTCCAAACCATCCATAAGTTTTAACTCTATTTTACTTCTGTGGATTAATAATTTCTTATATTTTTTGACTTTTAAGATTTCCAGTCTTTTCTTACATTTTTATATTTTATCTAGTATATTATGATATTTTACTAGATGGAATTTATGGATATTGAATTCACCATATTTTGAAAAATTGAATGTTCTAAATCTATTTTATATTCTGATAACTCATGATATTCCAAAAACACAAATAAAAACATTGGGTAGGAGCAGGAATTCAGTGAGCAATGCAAACTTAATTCCCCATTTGACTCCTGAGTTTGGCTATTTCCATGCCTATTCTCAAGTGCCACTTAGCTGATATCCATCCCCCAAATGAAACTATGCTTGTATTTACTTACCATTGCCAGGGAAGCTTGAAAGTGTCAATTCAATATAGGTAACTTGTCCTTTTAGTAAAGGCTGTTTGGCCATACGTGGAAGGAATTCTCAGTGGCATCCAGATAACCTGAACTGATACTTTCCATTATAACAAGGAGCATTAACATTAAGTTCCAATTTGGTCTAATCATTACCTTGTTTTGCTCAGAGCTTTCCCATAGGAAGTCAAATGTAAACAGTGTTTTGTATAAATGACCTTTTTTTTCCCCCTCAACACTGAGCCTGAGAAGAATAATGTTGAAATCTGAATTTCTTTTTTTTAATCTTCAAATGAGCTTAAACAACAAAAGTAATGATGATGTCAACATATAAAGTGAAAAACAATCACAACTTTGTTTTCTTAAACATCACCAGTGCCGCCATGCAAATATGAAAGAAACTACCTAGAGTTTATAGAAACTTGTAACACATCTTGTGTTTCTGTTATTTTCAGGTATCCATGCTGAATGGGTGAAGCTATAAAATAACTCTTTCTGATTGTGAAGGGCAATATTTTTTTGCAGCTGTAACAGCTGCTTGTGGAATCTCTGTGTCTCATTACTTCACAGATCACATAGCACTTAAGTGGCAGAAAGAGTTAATGCTCCACTACTGTGCAAGAGGAAATAATTATGCTACTCTGACAAGTGTCTTTAAAGAGAGACCTGTTTTTCTCCTTTGGCCTTGCTAATTCTGCTGGCTGGAATGTGATTTAGTGGCTGGAGTGAGCAGCCATATTAGAACATGAAATGACTTTGGGAAGGAGAATCACAGAAAAGGAGGACAGATAGAGCCTAGTCTTTGACCCTGTGGTGAGACACATCAGCCTTAACCCAGATTATCTTTGAGCATCTTGAGCATAAGAGGTAAAAACTATGGGTCTTATTTAAGCTACTCTTAAGTGCTGTAGCTATTACTAGTATTCATAGGTAAAACTAATCTCAATTGGTATCTGGAAAAAGGCTACAGGTAACAGGACCTAAACTCATAGAATTTGCTTAGTGGAATTGATAGGGTGGGATAATTCATGATCTGAGTCATTGCTATCTGAAAATTTATTGTACCTAGACAAAATACTGGTAAAAAGTACCCTTTCTGTTTCTTAAAAGACAGATCACATGCCAACTAATGTAGTAACATTAGGGAAAATACTAAGAAATACTGAGAAAATTCAGATTATTGATTTTTGCTAGCTGCTTCTTGTCACTTGTAGCAATGCCCTGAGGAGAGACAAACATTGTCGATGCTAGCCATTCTGCGCACCTCTGTGGAGAGCAGAAGTGAGGCACTCTCTGTCAATAGGCAGCACCGTAAACAGATTGAGAGTCTAGTAAGCCAGGGCCTGTGGATCTCAAAAAGCAAAATGCTTCCATTTCTAAAACTAGGGCATTTATCTTCCATGGCTTTTTAATAGCAGCCTCCATAGGAGATAGGCCCAGAGCTTTTTCAAGTACCTTTCTTTAAAAGTTCAGTGCCAGATTATGGGAGTCAACCCAAGAGCAAACTCAAATGAAAGGTGTTGCCTCCCCATTCAAGTCCTCAAAAAAGCCTCAAGCAGAGAAGCAGTAATAGGAGGTTGTGTATTTGTAGGTGTAGAGACATGTAAAGGTAGAGATACACAGGTATATAGATATTTATTTATTTACTTATTAGAGGAAATTGTGCAATTGTGGGGGATGGATGAACCAGCTTGAAGTCCCCAGGACAAGGAGCCAGGAAGGAAAAACCATCAGCAGGCTGGAACCTGAGGACTACAGCTGAAGTCCACAGGGGAGACAGGAGAGCAGTTGCAGGTATACCTGCTACTTTACATGTAGAAGGGGAATCAGCATAACAGCAAAGACAAAGTGGGTCAGCAGTTCATGACAAGAGGACTGTGCGGTTCCCAAAATTTAGACAACTCTGCCATTTTCCTTCCATTTGGTTGGTGGGACAGGAGGAGTAGAGAGAAGGATGGGGAGCCCATTAAATGCAGATATCAATTGGTAAAATATGTAGCTTAAAAGCTAAAAGCTGAGATTACATGCTCAGGGTGTTGTCCAGGACCAAATGGCTGAGAAGTCTACTAAATTTGTGAAGAAATTATATTTTCTTAAAAGATTTTATTTATTTATTCATGAAAGACACAAAGAGAGAGAAGCAGAGACACAGGCAGAGGGAGAAGCAGGCTCCATGCAGGGAGCCCGACATGGGACTCGATCCCGGGTCTCCAGGATCACGCCTTGGGCCGAAGGTGGTGCTAAACCACTGAGCCACCCGGGCTGCCCAAGAAATCATATTTTTAAAGAAGCCACAAGCCTGATATGCAAATATTTCCTTTTTTTTTTTTTTTTCATCCAAAACACCCTTGGATCTCCAAACCCACACCCTGAGAAATCTGATTAGCTCCAAAAAGAGCAAGTTCCCCTACCCATGTTAGACATGACTGGCCATGGAGTACAATGGAGGGAAAGAATCTTCCAGAAGGCAGAACCAGAGGGCTGCTCCAAAGGAGCAAATGTGGGATATCCTCCGATAGCCCAGAAACAGAAGCAGCCAGGTCATCAATAATTTATTCCACTACCAAAAATGAAGTATTCACTGATACATCCCTAAAGGATTTGTTGATAGAGTGACTACTTTTCCACATGGGAGTTTTTAATTGTGGTTATTTCATTTCTACCCATAAATGTATATTAGAAGTAGTGATTACAGATGACTTGTTTTTGCATTGATAGGTCATTACAGAAGATGAGTCTCCATATACCATCTTAACAGAACACTGTGCATTATCTTGGTATTCTGGAATTTGAGCAGGATGCAATCTCAGGATAGGGAGGGTGAACGGCCAATGGATTGTTAAGCGGAGGAGACAGCTTCTCATTTTCCAAGTGATAAAATTTTACCTAAATCATGACTTCCCAGAATAAGGTTACATTTCTTTGACTTATTTGCAACTCAATGTGGCTACATAACTAAGCTTTGCCTGATAGGATGCAGGCACAAGTATTATGTGTCTGCTCCTAGAAAACTTCCTTAAAAGATAACTAGCATGAACCTTTTACCTGTATCTTCATGATCTTTTCCTCCATTTCACTGCCAGAAATGCAATCTGATAGTCGCTACCTTGGACCATGAGTTGGAGGGATGCACCATAGTGATGACGGATGGATAGGATCCCAGATTCCTAAGAGCATATTCAACCACACTGCCTTAACAGCCCTGGCCTGCATGACCCGGACATTTATACTTGCCAGAAATAATGTAATTCCATTCCTTACTAATAAACAATGTTATCACAATGTCTCTAAAAATGCAATATTTGTCTTTTTTTCTGTATACAGTTTCTCATCATCCTCCAGCCCGCCTTATTACCAGAAGTTCTGCCAACAATTTTGCTGAATTATGTGCCTTTAGTCATTTTTCTTTTGCCCATCCTGTGGATAGCTACTTACAGCCACTTTATAGGGATTTCTAGAAAGAGCTTTTCTATTCATTACCAACAGAGGCAAGCACTGATTCAATACTTTCATCTGGGCTACATTCTCACAACCAATTTTTGTTGACTCTGTCTTGCCATTAAGTTTACACATGGCTCAGGAACTATACTAATTAAATTGCTCATGAAGCAAAACATGGCCCAGCTGGCTTGTGCAAGGCTTCTCGTTGTAGGACTTTTAAAACCAAACACAGCTCTACGGACTTTGTTATATTTTCATTTGGATAGCGCACTAACATTATATTCCAGTTCCCAGGCTTCTAAAACATATCTGTCTAGCTACCTTAATTCACTTTTCCACTTTGACTATTACTGAATAATGCCTTGTGGGATCACAGACTACAAGATACCAACTTCACCAGTTAAGATGATTCTTAAGATAACAGAACAAGTGCAAGAAACAAAATTGAGGATTGCACAACAGATATATCAAACTTCGCATGGTTTTATGTCAACATTTTCAAAATTCTGTCCTAGTAGGAGTTAACAGTAAGAGTTCAGCCAGATATAAATGGATTGATCATATGTGAAAGGGGGAATTTTGTGATTCAAGAAGTTTAAACAAGACGTAACAGGTTTCAAATGTACTAGAGCACTAGTTGACTAGTACTGGTCAAGGGCATCTATGGCCACTGGAGGCACCTGTTGTGGATGTAGGTTATGACATTTCTCAAAAAATTATTGCACCAAAAATCCTTTTTCCCTCAACAGCCCATGTTCTGTAACATTATTGGAGATAAGCTGTGTTGCATTATCAATAAGATTGACCTTGGGCAACCATGAAGCCAATGTAGTTGCTTGGGATCTTATAAGCCTTGGTGGAGTTTAGTCATGGTGTGGTTAGCACCTTGTTTTTTTGTTTGTTTGTTTGTTTGTTTTCCTGTTCACTCAAGTCATGGAGTTGGTTTGAATAAATAGGCCTGGTATAGTTAAATTTATTGAGAAATGCTTAAATCATAAAAAGTCTTGAAGCTAGTATTAAACTTCAAATCTGCCCATCCAGAAAATGCTGAGGCTCAGAGAGTTTCCAGAGCCTTCCGGGACAGATGACTGTGCTCAGCAAGTGTAGCCCCAGGATATATAATAAATCATGGACCATTTGACAAAGATGCCAAATGGGGCATGTGATCCCAATAAAACCAAATATATCGAGTTCAAAAGCTATATACATCAGAGACAGACAACAGAGAAAGAAATTCACCAACAGAACATATCTCATGTGTGGTATTTGTGGAAGACTGATAAAATTTTTACAGTAAAAGAATGATAAAATACCCACTAGGAGGATTTTTTGTAGCTGTTTATTCTCACATAAGACAGGTTATCCAAGAGTATTATTTGACATTTTAATAAAATCAAATTCATTATGAAATTTGTACAATAGAATAAAGCCCCTAGTATGAAACATGATCTATCCTCACAATAAATTAGACCCTGATGCCTAACCTAATCACCTTACACCCATAATCCAAACACTTAAAAATCAGCACTGATGTCAAGAGCACATTCTCATTAATGGACAAGCACAGAAATAAACTCACACTTCTGTGTGTGTGTGTGTGTGTGTGTGTGTGTGTGTGTGTGTGGGTCTCCTCTTTCTACTTAGACTCATATCCTTGTTCCCTCCCTTTGGCCATGAGTTTGGATATCTCCATGTGCTCTAAGACCTCCACACTGTACAAGTGTAAAAATCAAATTGTTGTGCATATTAATGTAAATGTTGCAATATTTTGTCAATTCATATTTTTTACTAAGGGATTGAAAACATAGCATTCTCCCATTTCCATTATTCATTTACCTGAAAGTTCTAATTCTCTACCTTTCTTTCTCTTGCCAATCCAAATGAAATGGTCTGCTAAGGACTGTTTGGTGCTCTCTTTCCAGAAGCCTGCATAATTCACTCATGCAGGAGGCAAAGGGGCATCATCATTCACTGTTAACTGTGAGGTTTCCCTTGTCACACCTAAAATTCAATATGCTAATAGAGTCCAAAGTAATGGAAAAAAGAAAATGCCTAAAAAGAACTTAAACCTTCCCACAACCTGAAAGGATTTCTAATAGCTTAGATCTCATTAAAAGATACGGTTTGCACGTAAAAGCAGACAAAAGCGAGGGAGGCACCCAGACGGTGATCCATGGTGCAGCTGTGCCCTTCGTCCCTGAGAGACCTCCGCGCGTGGGGTCAGCGGCCAAGGGCACAAAGAACTTCATTTAATTTAGAGCAACAAAGGGCTTTGCTCCCCTTTACCTTTTCCCTCTGGTCCCCTGGTTCCTGAGTTCTTCTATACAGGTCACTTCATGGCATTGTTTAAAGAACTATGAACATTCAGTTATGTACTTAAAAAGAAGATTAGTGCCTGGCTCTCAGTTACTGCTTTTAAAGCAATTGAGTACCCTTGTAGACAAATACTGTGAAACCCAAGATTTGGGAACAACAAGTTCAATACACAACTACATGCACACACATACACACACACACAAGCACATGCGCGCACAATATCCTAATATGATTGGGTTGCATTTCTATGTTCTATGGCTTCCTTCTAGTTTTTCCTATTCCCTTGATAAAGAAAAATATATTAATAAAATATGTATGGTATACAATCTTGATTTACCAAAACGTGACTTCACATTTCAATGCCATTGTTAAATTCACGGTCCACATCTCCTTCCTTGGCATTCAATGTCTGCATGCTGCAGCTCTCAGGAGACTATGTCTCAGAGAGACCTAGTCTCAGGTCTTTCAGTGCTGGTCTTTATGAATTGGGAAAGTCACATAACCTCCTTAGGCTTTAGTGTAAGGAAGGAATTGTGCTAAATGTTTTTACTGTTCTTTTTTGAGCATGTATCAGGCATCTTCTCTGTGAGAAGCTCTGTAAAATGTATGGAGAAGAAAATGACCTATTGTCTACAAATGAGTTTGCTTTGATATGAGACTCAGAAGGACAACCTGACCAACAGTCTATTATGATCAGTCTCATGGCTTTATCTTGCTTGACTCTCTCTTCTAGGTGATCCTCTCACCCATTGTCATGTAGCCACACCAGATATCTGTCATCTCTATAACTTCACTATGTCTGCCATAAAATCCTGAACCAAACATTCTAACTTTCCAATTTGCTTACTTAATTATATCTAGCATAATAATTACTTGACAATCAAGAATATACTGATCCATCGACCCTTTTAAGCTTTCCCTATATACCTAAAGTATAATATTTTACTGGATTTATAAAATACTCATTAAAAGTAAGAATATAAATCTGTGAAATAGAAAAGAAAACAAATATTCAATAGAAAAATGTTAAAAAGACAAATTATGGTTCTCTAAAAAACAATAAAGTTGATAAAATCATAGCATTATTGTTTAAGGGGAAAAAAGTACTTCAATAATACAAATGAAAAAGAAAAATCATATAGATACTTAAAATATTACAAATATAAAAAGAATATAATAAGGGTGCCTTCGTGGCTGAGTCTGTTAAGTGTCTGACTCTTGGTTCTGACTCAGGTCATGATCCCACTGCCCTGAAATTGAACCCCGCCTCAGGCTCCACGTTCAACAGGGAGTCGGCTTGAGATTCCCTCTCTCCTTCTCCCTTTGCCCTCCTCATTTGGCTCTCTCTGTCTCTCTTTAAAAAAAAAAGAATATAATCAACAAGTTTATGCCAATACATTTGCTTATTTAGACAAAAGAAGAAAAGTTTTTCACAAAATTTACAAAAACGAAAATAATAAGAAATGAACTGTAAATAATCATACATTTGCTTAAAATGTTATCTTTAATTAAAACTCCATATGAAAATATTTCAGGGGCAGCCCGGGTGGCTCAGCGGTTTAGCACCACCTTTGGCCAAGAGCATGATCCTGGAGACCTGGGATTGAGTCCTACGTCAGGCTCCCTGCATGGAACCAGCTTCTCCCTCTGCCTGTGTCTCTGCCTCTCTCCCTCTGTCTCTCATGAATAAATAAATAAAATCTTTAAAAAAAGAAAATATTTCAGGCCCAACAGCTTTCCTGAGGATTTCATCTTTGCATTTAAGGAAAAAATAATTCAACTCTACATAAATGCTTATAGAGAAAAATACAAAAATTGAAGTCTTTCAACTCATTTCATGGGAAGAGAATAAACTTGTTAATCAAAATTTGTCAAGATTATTATAAAAAGAGAAAATTGCTGGACAGGCTTTCCCTTAGTCAGAGATGAAAACCCTAAATATAATAACTGCAAAGAAAATCTAATGCTGTATTATAGGAAAATGTATGATGATGAAGTGATTTTATTTGGGTTGACATAAAAAAGGGGAAAAACTATGGTCATCTCAAATCCATAGGAAATATTTGATGAGTTAAATGCATATTTATGATTAAAAACTTCTCAACAATCTTGGAACATAAAGAAGTTAAATTCTCTTGTAATGTCTTATTTCCTCCTCTTCCTGTGAGTGAAGTTCATCTATTCTACAAAGTCCCACACTAATATAATCATCTCAGAGCAATTACTACTACACAGTTGTCTCTGGGTTTTTTCAGCTCCAATTTTCTACAATAAAGAGATTATTTTACTCACTACTTGTTTCCCACACTTGCTTATATAATACATCTAATGACTCTTTTTTCTTGTTGCATTTGCATAGTGTCTCAGCTAAATTACCACATCTTTGATGTGAAGGACTGTCAATAAGATAGGCATTTAGAAGATACAAAATAAAGCGTTTATTTTTTTCAGTAAATAGATACAAAGTTTGGACTATGTGTCAGGCACTAACAAGTTAGCTTCTAGACATACAGTAAGACATGAAGCTTGCCCCCAGGAAATTCTGTCTAATAGAGAAGACAAATATATTAAAGGAAATAAATAATAACTCTAATGGTCAAAGACATACAATAATGCAATAACAAAAAAGCATATACTTAAGTGGGTAGTAATATACACCTATATATTTTCATATTTCAATAATACTTTCTAAGCTTTTTTTGATGAAATTTTCATTTATTAACTGAATGCACTTAATTGATATATTAAGTACTTGCTATGTTCTTGAATATAGAGGTGAATAAGAGATGATCCCTGCCTTTGTCAAAACCAGTCTGATGGAGAAGGATGGGTAATAGTAAAACACATACATTATGGAGGTAAGAGCAAAGTGATCTGGGAACAAAAGGAACAAGAAGATACCAGCTTTGTCTGATGCATCAGAGAAAGATTTCCCACCATGACCATCAATTATTTGTTCAGATAATATATAGTGAGTCCCTAAAATGAGCCTATCACTGTGTTAAAAGCCAAAGTTAGAGCAGTAAACAAAATAGACATGAAAGGTAGCAACATTTAATCTGGATTTTTTTTTTAATAGTCAATTTCAAGGGAACATGGTCTGGAAGAAAATTATACAGATGAGAAGCTGGAGAGCTTGTGGTGATAAGAGAGTAGGTTCTGCAGCCTGAAAGCCAGTGCATTGTTCTTGTCTGAGGCATTTGCTAGCTGGGTCACTTTGGGCAGGTTAATCTTCCAACGTCTGATTTTCCTCATCTTTAAAATGTGAATGTGATATTAAGAACATATAGCTCTTAGCATTGCTGTAATTTTTAAATGCTTTAATACCTGTGAAGTACCTAGAACAGCAACAGGAACATAGTAACTCTTCAGTACAATTCATATATGAAATGTAAATATTTTTAAGCAAGAAATTCACTTACTACATTTTTTGTTTGAGAAACATGATGGTTTCAGCAGGGTAAATAATGGGCTGGATAAGTAATGAGATCTTTAAGAAACAGAAAATTGCCAAGTCAGTGGCAATAGAGGAGCAGATAAGAATTTATTTAAGAGGCTTGTCTGTCCAAAGTATGTGAAGAAGGGTAAGGTGATGGTTCTCATATGAAAGGAGATGGTGAAGAGTAGGCCATGGGAAGCAGACCAAATCATGCATCCATTTCCTAGGGTTATGCTAACAAATCACTACAAACTGGGTTGCTCAAAACAAAAGAAATTTATCTCATGTTACTGGAGGCCAGAAGTCCAAAATCAAATCAGAAGTTGGCAGGGTGCCTGGGTGGCTCAGTTGGTTAATCATCAGACTCTTGTTTTAGGCTCAGGCCGTGATCTCAACATTGTGAGATCAAGTCTCGCATCAGGCTCTGTGCTGGGCATGGAGCCTACTTGAGATTCTCGCTCTCCCTCTTCCTTTGCCCCTCCTCTCCTTCTCTCTCAAATAAACAATTTTAAAGAGGCTGACAAGATTCACTCCTTCTGAGACTCTGAGGAAGAATCTGTGCCATGTCTCTCCCAACTTCCAGTGGTTGTGGTAATCCTTGACATTCCTTGGTTTTGGATGCAGCCCTCCAATCTCTGCCTCTGTCCTCACCTGAGTTCCTTCTGTGTTCCATTGCATGGCCTTCTTAAGAGGATACCAGTCAATGGATACAGGTCGCATCCCAATCCAGTATGACTCTTTTCACGTACTTGTATCTGAGCGACTCAGGTTCCAAACAAGCTCACATCTGAAGTTCTGGTGGACCTGAATGAGGGGAATTGTAGGCACTATTCAACTCACAATAGAAGGTGACACCCTTAACAGGTGAATGAGGAGGTTTGAGTTGGGATTGGAGAATATCTCCCACTTTGAACATGTTAAAGTTCAGGTACCTGCAGCAAGTGGTAGTGAATGAGCCCAGTGGGCAAGCGTCAGAGTTAAATGAGCATATGAGTTCAGAGAGAGATTTTGAAATCATTAATATTCAAGAGCTAAAGTTATTTTAGTGAATGAGGTCTTCCTGAGAGAATACCCAGAATGATGAGAAGGAGAACAAGAAAAAAGCTTCTTAGGGTCAAACCTTGCAATCTTTTAAGTTTCTTAAACTATTAAGGTTTTCTGACTCCTTTCTTTGTAATGCGTGAATCACTGATGATAATTGCATTAAATTTTTAAATTTTTTTTTTTTTTTTTTTTTATGATAGTCACACAGAGAGAGAGAGAGAGGCAGAGGCAGAGACAAAGGCAGAGGGAGAAGCAGGCTCCATGCACCGGGAGCCCGACGTGGGAATCGATCCCGGGTCTCCAGGATCGCGCCCTGGGCCAAAGTCAGGCGCCAAACCGCTGCGCCACCCAGGGATCCCTGCATTAAATTTTTAAATCTCTTTCTAACCTCCTATGTTAACCCTGCCAATTTTATTAGCCAAAAAGTAATAAATAAAAGATGCTTGATAAAAATGGGCACAAAGCTCTTTGACATTTAGCATTCAGTTTTTATTCTGATCAAATTAATTGACATCTGTTGAAATATCTGCAACTGTATTTTCAGAAGCTCTGCTATACTAATTTAAGCAGTTCATCCTTAAGTCTTTAAGTCTTTAAGTCTTTAAGACTTTAAGTCTTAGCTTTTACCTTCATATTTCCCCACTGTATTATATGCTCTCTAAAAAAGGTCTCTGCAAATAATTTCACTTACACATTCCACTTATTATTTCCTTCCAGGGGTTGAACTAATGCAGGTTTTCTATAGACACATACTTTAGTCCTATGCAAGACTGCATGTGGCCTGGAAGGGTACTATA
Organism: Canis aureus; assembly: GCF_053574225.1. Taxonomy (NCBI): domain Eukaryota; kingdom Metazoa; phylum Chordata; class Mammalia; order Carnivora; family Canidae; genus Canis; species Canis aureus. The sequence goes on from NC_135627.1 coordinate 8,506,006, forward strand.
TTTTAAATTAAAGTTAAAAAAAAAAAAAACCCACACAATTGAATTTCACTGCAACCACATGATTAACTCACTGTAAGTTTGATCATGTCACCTGACCTTTCTGTCTGTTTTATCAACCAAAAAGTGAGGGAAGTAATCACTACCACTGAGTTTGTAGAAATCTTTAATATATTTTAAAATGCTGTCAACTGTACAGGGGCATATAAATGAAAGTTTTTATCAGACCAATATTTAAGATGAAGACAAAGTTTAATGGGAGAACCATGATCCAAGAAGTTCCTACGGTGAGAATAGTGTTTAGATTTCATGTAGTTTTGGAACAGCTAGCTAGGTGGAATCAGGAGCCAAGATGGCAGGGAAAGACGCACATGTTCTCTGACGGGGAGCTCCAATAAATAAGGGTACCTCGTGGTGGCTAAGAAATAGCACCATTAGATATATAAGTTCAGCAAAAGCAGAAAGGGCTGCCACCTGCTCAGAATGCTGCTCACACTTGTGAGGTGAGCTATAGTGTTAGAGGTGGTGTCACACCGTGAAATAAAGATCACAGAGCCACAATCAGTCAGCACTTTGCATATGAAGACAACATAACAAGGACCTATTTTCACCCTCCAAGACCTGCCACATCTTCAATGAGGCTCACCCCACGTACAGAGAACTTTAATAAGTAACTATTCAGCCAGAGAAAAGTTGTGTGGTGAGAAAAGTAGACAGAAGCCAGGGGTAAGGTGCATTTTCTCTCTGGTTGAGGAAATACAGAATGGATGTGATTTTTGTGTGCAGAACCTTAGAAGGGATGGGAGATTCTCAAAAACAGCAAACACTAAGGAACGAGCCAGCCCAGGCTGATATATGTGTGAACAGGGCAGGGTGGGATTTAAAGTATAAGAAAAGGTAAAGGAGGTGATACAATATTTTTGGTATCTGTTGACTTAGTGCATGAGCCAAATTCACCCTGCTCCTGTTTTCATAAATAAAGTGTTGCTGGACACAGCCACATTCATGCATTTATGTATTGTCTATAGCTGCTTACATACCACATGGCACAGCTGAGGTTTAGGGACAGAGGCCATATGGCCTGCAAAGCAAATACACATAATATGTTTCCTTTACAGAAAAAAATCCCCTAACCTCTGATTTAGAGGTTAGAGGAATGAGTTAGAGGAATAAAAGAAGAAAGATCTTACAGGGAGGGAGTAAATCCCGACCAAAACACAGAGCAAGAAGTGGGACTTGAAGTTAAGAAGAAAGCTGATTGCAGGAAATGGCAAACACTTGGACCATGCACACAAAACAATTGTGACATATGTTCATCATATTATTTAAAATTGAATTGAGAACAGGTGAATAAAATTATAGCTATCCAATGCCTGAGCTTTCAGCTCTTCTCACAGATCCCATCATCTATAAAGTAAATATTTGGACCAGATGATCTCTGGAGTCCAGTTCAGACCCGAACATCCATGATTATAAACATTTTAAGGCTCTCCTGGAGTGTTGGGCTGCCCTGCAGAAGAAATTACATATTTCATTTGTTCTATTACAAAGGGGAGAAGCACCGATGTAGGCTATTAAATTTTTCCTGTTTAATACATTTTGATGATAAAAGTTAATTCTCATAGAAAGGGCCTTTTAAAAATTTCAAACTGTAGGGAAAACTCTGAATTGGGAATTTTGTTCACATCATATTGAATAAGGAATTGATGTGTCTGAAGTGGGTAAACATGTTACAAGAAGAAAATGAATGTTTTTCAACTGTGTGCTCAAGAATCCAAATTCATCATCATCCTCCCTTCATCTCCATATCTTCCATCCCTTTGGTGTCCCCTATTCCAATAAATCACAGTATTGTCTACACAGTGACCCTGGTGAGAAGCCCCAGAGTCTCTGCTAATGCTTGGTTCATTATTTTTTTTTTTAATTTTTATTTGGAGTGCCTGGGTGGCTCAGTCAGTTAAGCATCTGCCTTTGGCTCAGCTCATGATCTCAGGTTCCTGGGATCGAGCCCCACATCAGGCTCTCTGCTCAGCAAGGAGCCTACTTCTCCCTCTCCCTCTCTCTCTGCCATTCCCCCTGCTTGTGCTCTTTTACAGGAACTCACAGGTTTTCCAGCTGCCAAGCCCTCCTAGCACTGCCAAGATCTCTGCCTCCCTCCATCTACGCTGCCACTCCACTAGCCAGGCTTACCCCTTTAGTGTCACAACTCACTTCCTGGCTCACTTAAACCAACATTGGCCTCTTGAGCTGAGCAACTCTTAAATTCATTGCCATCAGAATAAAGAGTGAGCTCCTTAAATGGTTCTCAAGCGTGTCATGCGTTGTCCTCTGCTGAAGAAACTAATATAATCACTCCTCTTCCTCATCCTTTCAGTCAGGTATTGGTTGCTTTTTCTCCACCCATGGAGAACTGTGTTCTGTCAGCTGTCTGTCTTTATGCAGACTCACTTTCTCAATTTGGGATGACTTGTCCATCCCCCCACCTGTGTCTATTCAACTGTCTCATCATTGAAAAATCAACTTAGATGTCATCTCTTTAAGTAAGCTTTCATAACCCCATGAGAAAGAACAAATTACCCATATCAAGTAGCCAACAATTAGCCCTGTACCAGTTGATATCATAACATAAGCAGCACTGTGCTATAATCCTTTATCTACCTTGTTTGTCTCCCAGGCAAGACATTATGCTTCCCAAGTCAAGATCTGTGTCTTAGTTGTCATTTTACTTCCAGCACCTAATAGACTATCTGGCTTAGAGTAGGCAATCAAGAAATATTTGTTGAAGAAAATAAGTGAATAATTAAACCATTGAAATATTTAAAAATAGAAAGTGAAAATTTCACAAGAAAGTAAAAGGATGATAAAAGAATAGTCTACTTGAAGAGTCATATTCTGTTACCACGGTAAGAAACAGTCACACACAGTATATGTGTTTAAAAGGTTGTCCCTGGATGGCTCAGTGGTTTAGTGCCTGCCTTCAGCCCAGGGCGTGATCCTGGAGGCCCGGGATCAAGTCCCGCATCGGGCACCCTGCATGGAGCCTGCTTCTCTCTCTGCCTATGTCTCTGCCTCTCTCTCTCTGTGCCTCTCATGAATAAATAAATAAAAAATCTTTAAAAAAAAAAATAAAAAAAAATAAAAAAAAATAAAAGGTTGTAACTACGCAATTCATTGCAGTGATTTTGCTACATATTGTCATATTTGAAATGCTTTTGGAATGGGAAAAATACATAGTCCAACCTCTATCTTCAAGCAGGCAGTCAAAAACCAAACACATGCACGCAAAATCATATATGCAGCCATACAGAAATTCCAAAGAATTTGACACAAATTAGGAAATTTAAAAACAAATACCAAAAACACACTATAGAGAGGGCTAGGAGTGAATCAATCACTGACACCTGATAGTCCCATGAAATGTTAGTGTGTCGCTCCGATCTCTTCATTCCTGTATTATTAGCCAGGAGGAGGCAAGGATCAAGGAAAGGGGTGGGGAGCAGGAATTAGAAAAAAAAAAAAAAAGATGGAGGACAATATTCATATCTTTCACTTATTTAATCAGTAGAATATACCATGGAGAAGTTTTTAAATAATCTGTATTTAAGCTTTATTATCATTATTTTGCCATAGATTTCTTTGGCTCCCTGGTGAATTCTATGAACCTCATTTCAGAATATTATTTTTTAATGCATAAAATAACATACATGGGAACATAAGCCAACTACATTGCAATACTGTTTTTAACCCCAAGCTAGGTCTACTTTTGATACAAGGTAGAAATTATTTAAGTAAAAACAACCTTGTTTGAGTCAAAGTTTCTATTTTATTAATAATGAAGATGAAGTTTATAAATGAGTATTTTGCTTTTCTACATCATTAAATCTGTTCAGGGAATTTTCCTTGAAACAATGAGTAATAACAGTATCTAAAGCATCTTGCTAGATCGCATCTAAGCCCACTGATCTCCAGGCCTGCTTTTAGCCAATTGAATCTTAGACTCTCACCTTGCACGCTAAACTTATCTCTTGTTGCCCGCTATGTCCAAGACATAGCAAAAGCACTAATCTCAAGAGACTGTAAAGAAAACACTGACAAAAAAAAAGAAGAAGAAAGAAAGAAAGAACAAGAAAGAACGAGAAAGAAAGAAAAAGAAGAAAGAAAGAAAGAAAGAAAGAAAGAAAGAAAGAAAGAAAGAAAGAAAGAAAGAAGAAAGAAAGAAGAAAGAAAGGGAGGGAGGGAGGGAGGGAGGAAGGAAGGAAGGAAGGAAGGAAGGAAGGAAGGAAGGAAGGAAGGAAGGAAGGAAGGAAGGAGACTGTGGCATACTGTTTCCAGTTATACACAGCAATACAAAATCCTTGCATGCATGGCATCGATCTTATGTGATGTGTCCGTGTAATATATAAATATAACAATTCATCCACATGAATTGAGGAAAAGTCTGAATGCTTTTATCTACATGTGCTAGAGACTACTTTTATTTTGCCTAATTAAAATGTACTCTTTGATATTGATATTATATGCAATTCTGGTAAATTATAACTAGGCATGCCTAGTTACTCAAATTAGATACACATAAGTATAATTGATTATATTAAAATGTAGGGGAACAGTTTATTAACCACACAGAAAAAAATAAAATTAGATGATTACCCTACACTATGTGTCAAGAAATAAAATGTCACTGAATTATAGCAATAAGTGTAAAATTACAGTAAATAAAAATAAAAATTCTATTTATCTGATGGAAAATGTGAAATGGTATTCTAAGCAAAGGCCTTAACATAAAGAAAAAGTTGAAAGAGCAAACAATATTTTTAAAAAGAAATAGTTGCTTAAAATTCAAAAATTAAAATCAAATTTGGTACATCATTTGAACAAATATTATTTGGGTATTATGCTTAAAATAAAAAAGAGATTTGACAAACCATTAAGAAAAGGATGAGACAGCTACCAGAAACAAGTGAGGACACAAATGGACAATTCACAAAGAACTACACATGAACATATTCTTAAATTTCATTTCAGTAAATTTTTAAAAATTCAAATTGAAATTGAAATTAATTTAAATGTTGAAAATTAGAATAATGGATAAAAATATGATCAGAAAAAATATATTACCAAGATAATTGGAAAGATTTTTTCTTTAATTTTTCAAAAATTTAGGGGATCCCTGGGTGGCTCAGAGGTTTAGCGCCTGCCTTTGGCCCAGGGCATGATCCTGGAGTCCCGGGATTGAGTTCCGCATTGGGCTCCCTGCACGGAGCCTGCTTCTCCCTCTGCTTGTGTCTCTGCCTCTCTCTCTCTCTCTCTCTCTCTCTCTGTGCCTCTCATTAATAAATATAAAATCTTTTAAAAAAATGTTTTTTCAAATTTTTTTTATTCTTTATTAAAGTATACTGAGCATAGTATTATATTAGTTTCAGGTATACATTATAATGATTCAACAATTCCATACATTTCTTGGTGTTCATTGTGTTAAGCGCACTCTTACTCCTCTTTATTTTTAGTAGTATTTTAATTATATCTATCTTTTCATTTCTACGTCTAATAAACAATTTTGGAATTCCTTAAAGTCTGAATGGACAGATATGCTGTGATCATTGCTGTTGTATCTCAGTACCATTGAACTTGGTGCTTTTAAATTCTCATATTAAGAAAAGATTGACTAAGAAAAACTAAAGTTTTTTGTCTCAGTAGATTTTCTTAAAATGATTTTCACAATGGCATAGAAAAGGAGAGATGTATATTTGTTGGTGGGGCTAATTTGATCATTTGTACCAACGCATTGAAAGTATTAACTCAGTCACAATTTATCCTATGGAATAATCAGAGATGTAAAAATAGTGGTGAATATTCAGTCTTATGAATAAAGACTGTCTTCTCCAAAAAGTAGAATATATAAAGAACTTTTAAAAAGAAGACAATGTGCTTTTTATATTTTATGTGTCAAGAGCAATCTGAAAAACAAAGACATATAAGAATAAATATGTAGTAAAAGGCTTGAAAAGATGCATACCAGAATATCAAGGGAGATTGCTATTTCCGATCAGGATATAGTAACAGAACAGATTTATCCTCCCACTTGCAACAACTAAATATTAAAACAAAACACATGAAACAAACATCCCTTAAGACTTTTGATGCCAGTCAAGGAAGGACAGTGATTTCTAAGAACTAAGAAATGGGAAAGTAGACAAGGTGAGGCGGGAGACTGGTCCCCCTTGCTACTTGTTGGAAGTTTCTAGCACACAGTGCAGGGAAAGGAGCGCGGTCAGAGCCAGGATTCAAGGGGCCAATACCTGGAGTCCAGTGGAGCCAAGGCAGATAGAATTCTCAGGACAGCATGACAGATGAAAAAGCTGCTCAGGGCAGAAGCTCCAGGGCTCTGTACAGGGTCCCCCAAAAGAATACACTTGACCACTGTTGATAGATCAGTGCATGTGTGTCAAGAAACAACCTGAGATCAGGACAAGACAGAGAAGGTGTTCCTGGAGCTCAAATAGAGCAAGGGATTGTGTCTATACCCAACAGTCAGAGTAATAAACATTAGAAGCCATCGATGAGTGTCCTGAGAAGAGTCTAACCCCAGGAGAAGGAAAGAAGATCTGGTTCTATGTCACAAAGTCTTAAAGGAAGATATAAAAGAACCAAGCCGTCCCCAGGTGATGTAACCCTATCTAGCACCAAGCCCTAGAGTACTAGGAACATAAAAATACATGCAGAACCACACTATGCTCCCCTTGTTCAGCATGCAGTCAAAAATTACAAGGTATATAAAAAGGTAGGGAAAAATCACCTGTAATGAGGATAAGAGTCAGCCCATTGAAACAGATCCAGGAAAAACAGAAATAACAGAATTAGTAGACAAGAATATTAAACAGCTTTTACCACTGTATCTCATGTGGTCAAGAAGATAGAGGAAAGAATAAACATTTTAATACTCTCATGGAGATATAAAAAGACCCAAACTGAATTTCTGAGCTAGAAATGACAATGTCTGGGAGGAAACATGCCATGGATGAGAGTGATGGCAGATTAAACATGACAAAGGAAAAGATCAGTAAACTCGATTAGCTTTGGTTAGCTTCCTATTGCTGTTGTAACAAATTACCACAGACTTAGTGACTTCCTGAACTCACTGGTTTGTTATCTCATAGCTTTGTGCATTATAGATTCAACATACTCCCCTCTGGGTTAAAATCCAGCTGTTGGAAGAACTGCTTTCCTTCTAGTTGTTTTTAAGCAGAAGCTGTTTCCTTGTCTTTTCTGTCTTCTAGAAGCTGCTCCCACTTCTTGGTTCCTGGCCCCTCCAGCCATCTTCCAACCAGGAAACGGTATGTCAGGTATATCTCACGTTTTCTTGGAGGTGGCCTATTCTGCATCTTCCTTTTTCTTTTAAGAGCTCATAAGAAGCTCTTAAAAGAGGGTTAGATTAAGCTTCCCCAGATAAACCAGGAAAACCACCCTATTGTAGGTCATCAAAAAGCAATACTGGATCTATCAATACTAAAAAACAAAATTGGGAAAAAATGAAATGTCTCAAATGACCTCAACTTCCTCCTTAAGGTATGAAAAAAGGATTAAATTAAGCCCAAAGTAAGAAGAAGAATGAGAATCAAATAGATCATAGTAGAAATCAATAAAAAATTGAAATTTATAAATGTATATCATGTACATCATATATATTTGCACACTTTTTCTCTGTATTTTTAATAGAAAATCATTCATATTTTCAGATTTTAATGAAATATTTTTTTTAAATCCCCAGGCTAATGGATCTAAAAAAGACTTATATTTAATAGAAGGAAAGCAATACTCAACATTGAGGTGTAATTATAACAAAAATCTCAAAGAAATCAAATATGAGAAACAAAACAAGTGAATACACGAAGAAAAAAGAGACAAACAAAAAACCAGATTCTTAAATACAGAGAACAAATGTGGTTGCCAGAGGAGAGGTGGGGGTGAGGGATGGGTGAGCTAGGTGAAGGGGTTAAGAGTATACTTACTGTGATGACCATGGAGAAATGTATAGAATTGTTGAACTGTTAAAGTAAGAAAAAGGAAAGAAATCAAAACCTATTCTAAGGGGAAAAGAATATTTTTTATTAAGGCCATCTTTCAGAGGTATGTACCCTATAACAAACTCTGGGAATCTATCCACTTATTCTACAATGATGTATTAAGCATCTGCTTACACTGAATTAAGGAGTTCACTGAGACTTGGAGGTGCAGTAGTGAACAAGAATTGTGCTTCTGTATTACGGTGTAAAAAGTTGTCCTGGCTGCTGCCAATAGGATCTGGACCATGCCCCAATGGTGCTCTTCTCCACCTCCACCTGAGAATCACATTGTGCATGTTTTGATGAAGTTTTTCCCAGATGCCTCCCTTGTGCAAGGAGTGGTTCTGTGACAACCCAATTCTTTCCTATTACCACACCCTGCTGCTTCCCAGGGTGTAGAGACATGTCAAGTGGGCAGGTGCTCATGTGCACATGTGTGCTGGGGATAGAGCAGGACAGGATCTTGCTAGAAACATTACTTCTTCCTATATTCAGACCTACTTTGGGGTCTGGCTTATAATACCAGACATAATCCCATATGGTAAATCTTTCTGTACCTCATGAATCCTATGAATTTTTTCTCCAGTTGGTTATCTTTTGGATCCCAGCAATAAAATATTCAATAAGTCTGACTCTCCATCTCAACTCTGACCTGAGTTTCATTTTCTAATGCAGGGCTCCTTGACTGTATTTAAATCAAGGAGACCGTGCAGATACATCTTGCCCTTGAACCTAACTTAAGTGTTATGAAGTTCTCTGCATATGCTTCATAGCAGTTAAGAGGGTTGAAATGGAGTATTTACAGGGCATCTAGAGAACGGTGTGACCTAAAGCCACCAGCTAGCATAATAAGTGTTAATGCCATACCCTCCAAACCACTATTAAATGTAATTTCTGTTTTCAGGTGTTTTCCAATAACGTACATCCTTTGGGGAGTTGTATCTCATCTTTCGTATCTTTAGATCTTGCAAAATATCTCACATAAGAAGTGGACAATAAATGCTTATTAACTAAATGACAATGGCCATTGATTTCATTCAAGGGTTTTGAACTTTTTCAGGTTTTACCAAACACTCCCCCAAATAAAATGCTCTCCCTTTCTGACTTCAGAAATTGTTGAGAGGATATGGCAAATCACCTAGGCTCACTAAGAAGGATTGTGAATCTCTTTTTCAAGGTTCAGGCTAGAAAAACACTGTATCCTTCACTGTTGTCTCTGAATGCTTCAGCTATTTGTGATTTATTTAAAGGTGAATTCAATCCAGGCACCTCAGAGCTATTTTGAGAATTTTCACATGGAAAATTAGATCATTTTGTTAATGACTTTTAGAGGTCAACACTTATGTTTAAACTCAAATCCCTTTGGGGCACCTGGGTGGCTCAGTTGGTGTGTCTGCCTTTGGCTCAGGTCATGATCCCAGGACCCTGGGATCAAGCCCTGCATCTGGCTTCTTATTTCTGCTTCTCTCTCTGTCTGCTGCTCCTCTTTCTTGTGCTCTATCAAAAAAATAAATAAAATATTTAAAAATTAAAAAAAAACTCAAATCTTTTCAACAATTGTTTTTAAATAATGTAGACTTATAAGAATAACTCAAAGTAGACAATATCATGGTGATAACTAGAGTCCCCCCTTCTTCTATAGCAATACATGTTTTGTTTTCATCTTTAACAATCATATTTATTTACGGCATCACGCTCATAAGCACTTGTTTATGTTATGTATTCCGTTCTCACATCTGTTTTTTTTTTTGAAACATAAGCTGAAGAGACAGTTTAATGTTTCCCTGAGCAATTTTTTTTTTACTGTTTTGTGAACACTTGTAAACATTCAAACATCGTTTTCCCTCAGAGTCACCTAATTAGAGTGACCTTATGAATAAGGTCGCTTACAGCACCTGTGTCCTTCAAAACCTTCTCCAGCAAGATTTTCTCAAGAACTCTAAATAATGGGACCATCATGGATGCTTTGTAACTCCTTTAAAAGGGTTATTGTTACTAATGGCCCCAGAAGTGTCCTGGTGATATGTCATGGCTTGCTCTATGAAGGAGCTTGTGCTTGAACTCAAACAGGTATTGTCTAAATGGAGTTCCAGGGCTAATTAACATGAACCTTCATATCAGCAAATACACATGAAATTAATCTACCAGTTTAATTAATTTTTTGAGAGACAGAGCATACGAGCAGGGGATTAGAGGGATGGGAAGGGCACAGGGAAAGAGAATTTTAAGCAGACCCCATGCTGAGCACAGATCCTGATGCTCAGCAGACTCCATGCTCAGCACAGATCCTGATGCTGATCATGAGATGCTTTCGATCTCATGATCCTGAGACCATGACCTGAGCAGAAATCAAGAGTCTGATGCTCAAAAAACTAAGCCATCCAGGGGTCCCTAATCTGGTAAGTTTATAATGATATTTTTCTCCCATAAGTTCTCAGAACTACCACTATTTAAACTGTTTGCCCTTTACTACCTCATCTGTCTCAGTGGGGGAGGCTGGAAATGAGATACAGTGTCAGCTGCCCAATGCCAACAGGGGGACGTTGGCTCTGATGTGCTCTCCATGTAGTTAGTAGTTTTTTAAATTGGTATCTAATACCTACATCACCCCTTCTCCTATCAACCTACCAATGACTCTTATTTGCTCAAAGAAGAGTGCAAGATTCTGATTCTTATCTTGCTAATTTACATTACACTTGCCCCTTAACTTTGTATCTCCATAGAACTCTAGCATTCAATTTCAATATTAATATGATGCCTTAATGCTTTGACTTGTGAAACTTTTGTTTATAAATAACCATGCTATTTCCATGATTAAAATTTTCTTGACAATTAAAAAACAAGATATTAAAATTATGTATAATTACAGGCATAAAACATGATAGAAATGTTACATTAAAATAAATAAATTCAATTTTTACCTTCAGCAAGCACCTGGAGATTGGATTCACATGGAATCATGGGCAGAAATACATGGAATAGCATGGCATAGATTTGTTCAGGGATCCAATATCAGAGCCCGTTGGTTATAGACAGAGATCATTGGCTTTACTTCT